>NW_010418823.1:1961-8492 GCF_000710305.1 Buceros rhinoceros silvestris
AGCAGGAAATGTTTGTTCTTCTTGTCAAGGTCGGGTGACCGTGTTTTGTCAAGTCTTTCTTTTGGTATTCTTCTGTTCTAACAATTTTACAGGGCTCACTCATAAATGTCATGTCTTGCTAATAACAATAAGAGTACAGAAATGAAAAAATAGGTAAATTTAGCTGGGGTACAGTTGGAAGGGTAGTGCTGCTATCAGCATCCACTGGTCCAATCCACAAAGTTGCTCTTCTCTGTATAAGATTTTTTCATTGGCATAAAATATAACGTATTACTTTTTAGTTTTGTTGCAAATAAGACAAATTCATGATTCTGTAAACCCACAGAATTATTAGAAACCAGAATGAATGAGGTTCTTTGTGCATGATGGAAATTAAACTGCTAAAGATTTTGCTATGGAGTCATAGGTACTTACTGAATGTTTACACGAGTGTTTTACAGGATGAACTGCTGTAGAATGAACTAATTTCCAGTAGATTTTCAAAACCTTTTTTAAGTAGGGCCAAAATATGATTATTTAAAACATAATATTAAGTCTTTAACTGTAAAAAAGACTGTGAGCATTCTGAAGATCATTTCTATTATCTTTGTTTAGCTGTTTGTTTATAAACTAAAAATAGGAGGAGAAGAATAAACACTTTTAGATATACAACTGTGGGAAATGATCAAAGGAGAAAAGAACAAAAGAAAATGAGGTAGCTCATACTGACATAGCCAAAAGACATAAAGGAGCAGATGGAAGAAGCGACACACAGAGAAACAAAGCAGAACTAAGACTTATACGCAAATCCCTTGTGAATGTATTTATATCTTGGGCCTTTACAGAACGAACTTTCTAATTTCAGTTACACATCTTTTCCTCTCTTACCATGTTACTGATGAAAACAGACATGTAGTATCCACCCTTTCACAATTCTAATGTAAAGAGGTATTGAAAATAGAAGGTTGGGTGCAGGGATATATAAAGTAAGCAGTCCAAGACAAACAGTATCATGGAGTTACCTGTTAGCTTTTGCATCTCCATTATGTATTCTTCTCCCAAGAATTTGCAACAAACATTTGACAACCTAGTTTAATATGTAAACACCAAAACTAGACAAGAAAATAATGAAAATCCAGAATATTTCAAGAGGTATAGCTTACCTAAGCAGAAGCTTGCCACTTGGGGGATGACTTATTAGGGGAGCTCTTATTCAGGTTCTGCCTGTTGTTGCAGCTGTTATGTGAACAGCAGAACTGTAAATAATCTTATCAAGCATAAGCCTGCATTTCATAGTGGTTACAAGGTAAATAACACCCTGCCACCCCTCCCCGAGCTGTTGCAAAAAACGTTTTCGGGTAAAATGGTCATTGAAGAGAATACAAAAAACAAAAGTCTAGTGTATACAGTACTTTAGGGCATGTTGAAAACAATTCTAAATTGCTTTTATATCCAGTTTTAATATATTCCAGAATTTTGAGTTCTTATGCATTACCTGAGGCAGTTACCCAGTCCATAGGGTGGCTGCTGGCAACCCTGACTGTGGCAGAACATATTTGCCAGACAGTGTTACAGATATCTGAGAGAACATGAAGCAGTACTTCAAACCATCCCCTTACATTCTAGAACCTAGGGAGACTGCAGGAAAAGCCGTCCGGTTAGGCAGGGTTAGGTGGCATCCTGTGACATACAGTAGTATAGATGCTATACCTCTCCTCTGTGATTACGGTACTACAGCAGGTGATGGAGTGGCACTGCCAGATGGAGTCTAGCTTCTGTCCACCTTCGATCTCAGCAGAATTAGCACCTTGAGGAATTGGAAAGTTCAGCTTTAAAGCAATTGCAGCATCTTAAGATCCACAAGGGAAGCTCAGAGCATTTAGCTGTTACAGTTAACCTGTACTGAGACTTTCTTAGGCTTTGAAAATTAAATACGGTTACTTATATATCAAGAAAATGGCTAAAAGCTGCCATTCAAGATTTTAGTCTGTTTTTTAATTTTTTGGTGACCTTTAAATCAGCGTTAGGCACTGCTTGACAGAACTTTGTGCTTTGACTTGTTTGGTCTATGATAAACATCTTTAATACAAAACTACGTTTTTGTTTGTTATTAATCTCACTGTGCCATGCTAGAGCAGTGAGAGCTTCACTTTGCAATTTCCTGGCTCCTGAAGATAGTTTTCCTGCTTTTCAGGTTCATGTTATTAATATAGAGTTCTTCAGAGCTGAAATAAATGCAAACAAAGATTTCCTTTTGTCCCTTAATACTAGAATAAACTTTATTTCTCTCATAGTATTGTGCAAATATCTCTCCTAATAACCAGCTATTGAGAAGTATTGACATTTGGATGATAAAGCATTATTTTCAAGAAATGCTGCTCACATCATATCCTATGACAAATTCATCATGCACGGCCACGAAAATTAGTCAGGGAATTGTAAATATATAGTGGGTCACACCCAATGTAGTGAATTTAACTGTTAGATTTTGTTTTCTTTTTAAAAGAGTTTGTTCACTTGGCTTCATCCCTTTTTTTTTTCTTTTTTTAATAAACTACAGCAAATTTGGGAAAATCTGGAAAACAAAAGAATCCTGAGTGTTTTAAACAAGCAAATGAATAACAGTTTCGGGACTTTTTTTTTTTTCCAAATAGCTCAGTGGTCTTTGATGTAATTTTGTATAATTTACAGCTTGCCTAGAATAAACAGTCCAGTAACAAAAGTGTGTTGAAAAGCAGAATCTGGTCCAGCAAGTTCTCCTGTAGTGTACACACACTACCTGTTCATGGCTGGCCAACTCCTGAGCTCTGTTGCTGCACAGAATGACCTGCTTCCTGAAGGATGCTGGAGTGCTGGGTTCAGACTGCTGATTTTATTGTTTGTGTAAAAGACACACCATTCCTCCTGAGTAAACAGCAAAACGTGGTTCTTCATTGTGCAGTGCTTGGGGCCACATGTGGAACACTACAGAATTTTTTTCCTCTGAAGATGGAATTATTACATTGCTTCCTCAGCTTTAATACAGCCCTTGAAGCAATACAGGAACAGTTCTAGAGGTACTTGTCTACCTTTACAGCAGCTCTGGGAATCAGAGGACTGAGCCACCTGAACTTTCCATATGGAGGCTCTCACCTAGCAAGAGGAAATTAAACGTTAATTTCATTAATTTTGAGTACTAGTTTGAGACATTAGCTCTCAAACTATTACGTAGCGCTGTCTAGGTTCAAAGCATAGCTTTTAAGGTTAGGCTCATAAATACTGTATTTAAAACATATGGGCTCAATTTGCAGAAGTCAGGAACCCCCAAAATGAGAAATTCAGTATTAATGGGTAAAGAAGCCAGGTATAAGTCATTTACCATTGCATTTCAAAAACATTCTATAACAAAGACATGAATAAATCACATTACTCCAGGGAACAAGTTAAGTGCTTTAAATCTCATTTCTCTTCCTTCAACTCCTACTTTGCAATTGGTGAAATAAACGAGGTGAGAGTTCTTGGAAGACAGAGCCTTGTTGTAAACAACTTGAACCTCTTCCCTTTATTGCATGGTCTGAATTCATCCCCAGATGATCATATTTACTATTATCATCATGTAGGAGCTCTGATTACAAAAATTTCATTGTGTCAGATATTAAGTAAAGAGAGAAAAGACGATCCACACAACAGACAACTTACAGTCTAAGCATAAACCAAGAAACAACTGGCTGCCAGGGGAGTTCAAGGAAACCGTGCAGGTCAGCGAGATAAGCCCTAATCTCAGCTCACCAGCAACTCAGCTGTTGTTGAATTTTTGGTGGGCGCCATTGCAGAGAACATTTGAGGAAGGATTTGAAGACAAAGTTATTTCAGTGTTTGCACGTTTGTGTGGATTTCTCCATGCTGTGGAGTCAATGTGGAGGCAGGCATGCAATAACGAATTGACAACACAGACTAATACTGTGACTGAACATAAGTTCATCCTCATAGCAGCATTAAATGTAGTCTGCTATTTGGCTACGCCTGCTCATCTAGAACCATTTGCTGGAGGCAGAGGCTAGGAAAAAAATGATGTTTTTTATAACTCAGTCAAATGGAAGTCACATTTACTTCAGCACCCTTTAAACAGTAAAGAAAAAAACACACAAACAAGAAACTCAGCTCATCTTGGGTTCCTACCATAATGCCACTGCTTGGCCCCGGAGGATGAAAACCCTGAATTTACTCACATTTTATTTACATAACTAACAAAAAGGAGCTGGAGCAAGATCGAAACAGAATGGAAAAAACCCTTAAAAAAAAGCAATCTAGGTATGCAGTAGTGAAGTATACATCACTACCTCAGACGTCCACTTATGGGGAGAAGTGGCCAGTCCTCCTTTGCTTGGTCAGGCCTTTAGTTACTGGGGTGGATGATCCCAATCAGCTGCAGGGCTCAGGAGCTGCCTTCCTAGACTATGGGAAATGTCAGGGAACCTTAATAATAGGTTTTGCCACTTCTGTTTCCTGTAATTATATTATTAATATTGTAAGCATCGTAAAGCTAAGGATGAAAGCATTGACTGGGACTAGCATTTATCTAGGGCTCCCATTAATCCGCATACATGTGAAATTTTCTTATATAAAGAAACCTGCCATCATTAGGGCTGAAATTGTTCGATATGTTGTTTTCCCTGAAGCGTATGCCAGTGAAAGGACTAGATTTTACCTTTGTGACAGAGCGTTCACAGCAGCAGTTTGCGATGCTAATTTTTCACAAAAAATATACATGGGGCCAGTACACGCCTTCCTACAATAAAACTCACCTAGAGAGACTAAGGAAAATGGAATCACTGAGGAATTTCTGCCACAGGATTTTGCTCTTACTGTTTTGTGAGGGGAATGATGTTATGCCTCTGCATGGAAGATCATGAGGCACTGCCCCAGACTTTGTCCCCAGGAATGCATGGAGAGCCCGAGAATCCACCGTGCTTTGAGACCAGCCACATGGAGCCCATATGCTCCTGTCAGATCTGATGCTTGCTCGAGGCGGCTCTATCGGAGCTGTATAATCAGGAACGCCCTGTGTTTATGGTGATGCCATATCTGATCCCTTCCTTCCTGGTTATAAATAGTTTCATTCTGAAGAACAGCCAGTGAGATATTTATCATAATTTCATGTTGCTATTTTTAAAAAATAGACGCACAGTTTTGTCATGCAGAACTTCCAACAGGAAATACTTTCAGTTTGTGGCAACATAACCATTACCAACCAACAGAGCATTCATACCCTGCTTAGCATGTGTTTTGTGACGGTTATCCTATTTAACATGGACCGCTTAAAAATACCAGTTTGATAATTATGAAGTACTAGAAGGATTTTGATTACTTTCTTTCTCATTATTTCACTGATTATCAGTAATGGACTAGTGAATTTAGAGAACGTTCCAACTGGTAATGCTACTTTTTTGCCTGTGGACAGACTTATTTCTGTTAATATCTTTCTGAAGGAACAATTCTATTACAACAATTGAGTTTACTCACCTTTTTGCTTTAGTTATACTGATGGCACATTAGTGGATTCATGAACATTACACCTTTGAGTATTGGTATTTCCTGAACATGTAAATACAGAGTTACATTCTTTGGATTTTGTAAATTTATTTTGTCAAACTTCCCAGAGAGACTTAAAGGGCAAGAATGTTATCCTTCTGTGTGTACTTCCAATGTTTTTCATTATAATACATTTTTTCCATAATCAGAAGTGTTGGTAAGTCTCACGGAATACATATCAAAATAGATGGAAGGAGTGATAACCTCCCTCCCCACAGGGTGACAGAAGCTATTCACATGTATCAAGCAGGGAACACCCTGAGTGGCAGCAGAGCTACCTGCAAAGGGTCGTGTGAGGTTTATGCAAAAGACCCCCACAAAAGTGGTGAGAGACACTAGTGACTGCCTGCTCAGCTACAGAGTTGCCCTGGATTTAGTCTCTCTCTCTCCCCTATTAAGCAGAAATACTTCTTGCATCCCTTCCCATTCTCTTCCTAACTCCCCCATAACATACTAATATCCTTCTGACAATTTTAAAAAGCAATCATTATTACTGGTGAGTGATGAACATTTCCAAGTCTGGCCTAGCTCCTTGTCCCAGATTTTGGGATAGGCTATCACCTACTTAACATTTCCAGAAAGTTAGCACTGATGATAAATGAAAGACCCAAATCCAGATCCTCAGCCTAATTCAGCCGAAAGGTCTACAACAGTCACTAATAGCTGAGAGCGAGGCAGTGGGAATGCACACTGTTTTTGGAATCAAATCTAGTTTTTTATTAGCCATAAGAAACAGCCATGTTGGTTATATTGTATTTCTTAAGAAAGGCATCTTGTACTTCACTAAGAGATAATGTGACGTGTTACTAAGTGCTTATAATTGGTGTGGTTTTGTTAAAATATACAGTATAAGGCCTTCTTTTAAGGAAACAGTAAATGAAATTCGTATCTTACAAAACCACAGCTTTCTTCCAGTTTATATCTTTCAAAAATAAACACAGTTGCTTAACAATACAATACATAGAACAAAATACACATTCC
>NW_010418823.1:8570-22891 GCF_000710305.1 Buceros rhinoceros silvestris
TTCCTGCTCATCCACACTTTCCTTGTGCATGTCACAAACCAGTTTCAGATGCCCAAGAAATATACCCTAGAATCATTGTCTTCAAAGTCATTCCCTGACAGATTTATGAAAGAAACTTGATGTATGTGAAAATTTGCCATCTAGTAGTTCATTTGAAATTTTTACTTCATATTCTGCTGATGTCAGATACTGTGATGTCACAACAGCTGCTGGTGGTCATGATTGATACCATACAGAAAAAGCTGTATTCTGAAGTAAAGGTTAAGCAGTAGGAAAGAAAAGCAGTTTTTCTTTTTATGCAAATAATTGCAATATAGTGTGCTGATATAATTTCTGCTAGGTCTTGACTAACATGCTAGTATATTGCTTTCATTCTAGCATTACACACATAATAGCAATCAAAACACATTTTTCTACATTAGTTGTAGATTTACGATAGTATTACAGAATTATTTACACGTAAACACACACAGCGAGCTACATGTGGTGTCTGTATTGTGTGAAGTCTACATTACTATAGTCCTTCCACTGTAAAATTTGGTTTTGGTAACAAAATACAAATCACTCAACTTTTAAAGAGCAACAGTTCTTTAATAACTAGTCCACAAGTCATCCCACTGAACTGAAGTTATATCTACCAAGCTGTCTTCAGCAGCCAGTTATTTCACTTTGTCTTCACTATGCAAGGAAAGAAATGCTCCAAGCATATGAAAAGGTATTTTTTATGCTTTTAGTATGATGTTTATAGAAATCTTAGCAGTTAATAAAAATTACAAAGAATAATAGATTAAATTAAAATTTTATACTCAAGGTTTAATTAAGAATTTTATTTCAGAAAGTTTTGTGAATTGTAGAGATGAAAGCTATATGTAACAACTTTTCTAGGAAGCTACATATATTAGATGAATATTTCCTTCTGAATAGTTGGTGGTATCAATTTTTTCGGAGAATTTAGGGAGGCGCTTCTGGAGATGTAGGGATAGAGGAAAAAGGAGGAAAGAGGTGATATGTGAAAAACAGTCCTTCCTTACTCATTTGCAATGTAGATAAATTTGTGCTTCTCAATGGCTTCTATGTCATGCTCCAGTTGTTTCATCTGTGATTCCAGCTTTTCTTTATATAGCTTCTTGGGTATGGTGTCTATTTCTACCGGAAGATTTTGAAATTCACGGTACACTTCCTCCCAGTTCTTTTTCAGCCCCTAGTGCCATTACATGAAAAGAAAACAAATGAGGAAAACTTACTTCATTAAGAATAACAGGCACACAAACTACTTACGGGATTTTGTTAATATTGCATTTGGTAGTCACTGCAATGTTAAAATAATAGATAAATATATGGATAATGTTTAATCATCTTATTTGGCCCCAATTAACTAAATGTTTAAAAATCAAAGTAGTCGCAGTAGAAATAATTCTGACTCATTCTCATGTAATATAAGGAATGGCCTTTAAAAACTCTGTGCCTTGGAGAGAAAAAATTACATTCTTTAAGAGGCAATAAAACAATAATGAAACTAGTCAATGAAGGACAAGCTACAGAAATGCTAAACTGAAAAAAAGTGTGTCAGTTTGACTAACAGTCAACTCTGTAGCCTACCAGGAACTCAAGAAACCCTGTACCCTTCATTTCCGGTCCTCAGTGTCTTCAAGACAAACTGCACAAGGTAAATGAAGAGTGGCTCTTCCTTATTCTGTGTAAGAGACTTTCTGTGCTTTCATTGATCTACAGGTAGGAAACTTTAGCTGCTCCATTGTATCTAATGATAATATGCTCACCAAGGAATTACCAGGATTCATAAAAGCTGCCTCAAAACTCCTGTCATTCAAATGCCTTCTTCAAAATGCAACAGCAAACTGCACTACAGAAACCACTTCCCCATAAACAGCAACCTGGCTATGGCAGATATCACCACATCACACACAGTGGTGTTACCTCCTTAAGTAGTCACAGAGTACCAATACTCGGAACTCCAGCAAAATTCAGTGGCAGTTTCAGTTCATCTCACCACCGGCTTAATTTTCTGTAATTGAGACTGCTTGGGCCATGGAT
This sequence comes from Buceros rhinoceros silvestris, assembly GCF_000710305.1. Taxonomy (NCBI): domain Eukaryota; kingdom Metazoa; phylum Chordata; class Aves; order Bucerotiformes; family Bucerotidae; genus Buceros; species Buceros rhinoceros. The sequence goes on from NW_010418823.1 coordinate 10,623, forward strand.
ACTAAACTGATCCACAATATTTTAACTTCTATGAACTACTTTGAAAAACTTCTAAATAATTGCATTCCCTTCCTAATCCACATTTACAGTAACATCTATAGACAACTTATTTATCATTTGGACTAAAAAACCTAGCTGTCACTGAGCCTATCAACAATAATTTCAATAACTACTACCTCTCTTGAATGCTGCTGTGCAGAGAATTACCTTACTAGACAAAGTGAACTGTATCTTCCATATACAAAAGCCCAAGACTAAAACTTTGCCTAAAAAACCCCCAGACAATCTTCTGAAATCTACTCATAAGCCTGTTAATTCAACATCAGAGACAAACTTATCCACCAATACATGCTGAATGGAATGCGATGTGGTAGAAAAATAAAATGTAAGATGTCTTTACATTCTCACGATTGCTGCAACAACTGCTCTTACTTTCTCTCCTCAAGAGGATAATAAAAATCTACACATCCTATACATGCACATATGAGGATTTAGTAGAGTTTATTCAGTGCATCAAATGTCCTCATGAAAACTATATGGCTGAACTTAATAATCACACCTGCTACAAGGAACTCATGCAGCAATGAGTAAGTAACACAACATGGCTGTCAGCGAGAAAACACTTTTCCAAAACGGTTTTGGCTCTCAGTTCTGGTTCCTCAGAGGAGGCCACAAAGTATCTTTGAAAATGAGGAACTGAAGTTACTCTCTTGGGAACTAAAGTTCTCAACTCTTCTCCATAAGTAAAACTGGATTCAACAGTCACATAGATTTTATGGCATGTTGTGATTTCCAGCCTCATGTCCTTTTCCTCCACTATTATTAAGCACCTCTTCTCCGACTGGCTAATTGATTAACATACTGAACTTAAATTTAGAGGAATTAGTCTTAATACATATTTAGCTTTGAAGATGGTTGCTTCTATTTCAGAACTCAAGAACTCTTGTGCCTAAAAACTTGTCTGATTTTGTCCACTGTATGAATTGATTTAACAGAAAAAATTGACCTCTCCCTGCCAATACAAAGAAAAACATATTTTTTAAGATGGATGAATGTTTTACTGATTCAAAGCAGGTATTTATTGCACAGCAATTCACGCTTTTTGCGTATTCATATTAAGCATCTAAGTGTTGTCCATAAAGGTTATTCTAACACTCTTCATATAGAAATATCTACATGAATTTGAAAACCCTACCTCAACATGTGAAACTTAGAGCAACAAGACTATTTCTTTACTGTCTTTGCAATCCAAGGCTATAAAGGACTTAAATAAAGCTTCTGCTCTACCAGGCATCAGGAATAGTTTACAATTACATAGTCATGAAAATAATAACTGTATTTCCAAAACTTCAATAGAAGAGTAATCCATAGCATCTTTTAAATAATTCTTCTTCATGTACATTAGTAAAAAGTAGTTTGGAAATCACTAAAAATAGTGAATTTTTAAACACTCATAAAATTTACGCTATCCCTACAGTAGAGAGATCAAAAGCAAATCATGACTCCCTCCATAAAAATCTCCCTCTCAGCTCCTCCAACAGCAATGAATATGCGGCCCACTATTGCGACGGGTTAGATCACAAACTCTCTCTAACTAACTCTATATAAGGAATTCTAATACATACTGGATCAGTGAGAAATACATACTGCATTCATCAACATTCTCTTTTATTCTCATAAAAATCCCAGCAAAAGTAAGCATAATGGAGAGTTCAAAAAATGTTGGCAGAAATTATTCCCCTTTATTTTTGTAAGTCCAGAAGGCTTGATTTCGTTCTCAGACATCTATTGCCACGTATTCTTTTGAAACAGATAGTGCAAATATGCTCACTAGCAATGTCAATTATTTTAAAAGACAAGAATTCCCATATGTCTACAGCTGAACACCGGGTAGAAGCCACATACCCTAGGGACACTAACTCATCCTGAAAATATAACCGTAAAGTAATCTGGCCCATGAAAGAGCAAACTTTTGTTGAAAAAATTAGAAGAAAGTACTGAGTTCATAAATGCAATCTAAAAACTTTTTAATTAAAAAATACTTCAGTGCACTCTTGTATTTTAAAAATATAGAACATAATTTTAATCAAAGTAAAGGCAGAACTGTGAGCAGCTGAACTCACATGCCTTTTTGCACATACATATTTGCTGCATAGTTAACTGGCTGGATCACCAGCTTGTTCCATGCCTTTCCCACCACAAAAATATCTTAATCTTCACCCTTGCTGTTACATTCTTTATACTGCTGTCAGTGCAATACCCTCACTTCTCTCCTATGCTCCTTCCCAGCTTCTACTGCTTGCTGCGTAAGCAAGAGACACCATTGTGCTAACTATTTTGGATCTTGCTGATTATCTTGTTAATCTTTGCAAGTGAGTTAGACACTGTGTTTTCTCTCTAGACATTCTGCTGGCTTTTTGTGGGAATTTAGCATCTTGGAGATGTCCATCCATCGGCTAATTTGTTTCAGGTGGCTGCTAAGGTCAAGTTATTAAGGGACAGACTGATAAACAAGTATCACAGCAATGTAAGCATTGTTTTCGTAAGAAATTTGGCTAAAATGGGATCTTGAAAAATTCCAGTTCAAGGACGGGATATACTCTTAAAATGTCTCTTTTCTGCTCTACTTCTTTGACGATATTATATTTCTTTAGAAAATCTTATGTAATACAAACTGTATGAAAGACAGTATCCAAAACAGCTTGAGAAAATACTATTTTTCCAGTCACATGAATATATCTCAATTTAATTCTGTTTTCTGGTTTTGTCACATTTTAACGCAAGACCTTATGCTTTAGTCAATGAGGTCACAATGTGAAGATAGAAACTGCCAATAAGAGTGGCAACGTTGTGCATTAGGAAAAAAAAAGGCAATTTGTATTTTTCCATCAATCACAAGTAGAGAGTCAGAACTGTCACTAAATCCATATAGGAAATTTTCTGCATTCCTCTAAAGTTTCACTGAGGTTCGAAGTCTTTAAGGGGGATAGAAATCTAACAGAATTGAAGTACTTGTAAAACTGGACGAAAACCGAAGATGGATCAGCTCCCTTCAGTTCAGTTTACAACTGTTCTACAGCTCCATCTAGTGAAAAAGTAGCTAACATTTGCCTCACAAAAAATCTAGTATTCTTTTATTACTTATATGGCCTGCATCACCTTAATCTTTTGTACATTTTACTAAGTACACTAAATCAAAATATGCACCTGCAGAAGATTTCTCCTTTCTTCATCAGATAGATGTTTCATTGCTCTTTTCTTGAGATCTTCCAAGATACTGGCCTCATATTCTTTCTGAGCTCTCTTCTTTTCTTCATTTCTCCGGGTTACATATTTTGGTGTAACACCATAATCCTATATGGGTAAGGAAGAATTTTCTTATATATGCTTTTAAGAAGGAAACCAAGATATTCCTGTCATCCATAGTATATTACATTTGCAAAGACAGCTTGAAATGGAATTTTGTGCCACCGAGTGATAAAATTTTAAATCACTGTTTTCTTAGAAGTATCAAATATGATTGTAGCCTGAGCAAAACATATAAAAAATTCCCTTGATTTTCCTTTTGCAACCTTGGAAGACAACAGAATCGAGAAACCAAACCCTCTTATTTATAAGAACTGATGGTTGAGTGAGGAGTTTGAAACCTTTTAATGACAGCAAGCTGTTTTACATTTTTATATGGTGTCAGATTCTACATTCTGAAGCACATTCCTTAGATGCTTTCTTTGAAAGGTTTCCCTGTGTCCTGATTTTTGCTGAACACTGCATGCCACAGAAGACAGTGAATGGTGTTAACACATACACAAAAATTGGATTAGTTAGGAATTATACACTATTCCATACTGGATGTGGCAGAATTGTGTTTCTGGGAGGAAGAATATCCCAGATGCACTTTAGGGAACATACCTATTTTGCCTTAACCTTTGTAAAATGAAGCATATCTAGTTCTGCTAGAAGGTACTAGAGTCTACCTTCTTTCTATCAAATGCTAAACGATTAACAAATCTTGCAGTGCTGGGCAGCACTATGATTAGCATCATTTGTATATATGTTTAGCCCTGCAAAGGTACTCCGAGGGTTTGCAGGTTCACTTTTTTGCATCTTCTCTGTTATAAGTTATGTCATATGTCATGTCTCTTTTTGCATAATGCTCTGTCATTAGTATAGACAAGCCAGACTCCTGATACATCTTGTTTTCCTCAGCAGTGGAATGGACCGTTCTTGTGCTTGGAGGAGGTTGTCTTTAAAGGCATCCCAGCTCTCTCAAGCTCCCTTGCTTTTTAGAGCTGTTTCTCAAGGGGTCCTGCCTACTAGTTCCCTGAATAAGCTGATGTTTGCTCTCCTGAAGTACAGGGTCTGGACACTATCACCTGCCTCCTGAAGGAGAAGGGGATCTTGAAGAACTTCATGGCCTCTGCATCCAAGACTACTATTAATTATCACACCTCTGACCAGTTTTTTCTCATTTTTAAGTAGCAGAACCAGAAGAGCATGACCAGTGATGGCTTATCTTATCTGTGTTAAGAAGCTGTTGCTGACATGGTCTAGGAACCTTTTTGGATTGCTTTCATCCCATTGTGTTGTCCTTTCAGCAGATATGAAGGAAGGGGAAGTCTTCTGTAAGAAGCTGCACTGTGATCTGAAGATTTCCTCAAGTTGCTTAAAGAGATTTCATCCGGTTCCTCACCTGACTGGATGGTCCATAACAAATAGACTTCTGACACTCATTGGCCTTTCCTTTGATTCTAACCCACAAGCTTGACCAGCCTATTGCAAATTCCATAGAAGAGCTCCATATATTTGAGCACCTCCTTCATCCAAAGACCAACCCATCCTCTTCTTCCCTGCCTGTCTTTCCTGAAGAGCCAGCACTCATTCATCACAGAACTCCATTAGTTTCCCCGGTAGACAGTCCCTGGGTTCCCAGTGAGACAGACACATATGCTATTGCTTTAGCAGCACCGTTCTGCCAGTTTTTTGCTGACAGCACAAGCAAGTGAACAGAGAGCAAAGGCAGGGCACAACACTAGTGCCAGTGATTTCTTCCTGATGAATTTCAAAGGCCTGCCACAAACAGCAGTGTTATCTAAACATCTCTAAAACAATCATAAACATTTCAAAGGAGAATGCAATGGAGAACCAAAAATAGGCTACTAGTATTTCCTCTATAATTAAATAAATCTTACCTTTTTTTTAATATATTTTGGAAAAAGTCCTGAAGTCTCAAGCAGATATTTATCCCCCTGTCTTCTATCAACATAAATAGGTTGAGGCTTTTTAGGCAATCCTGTGATAGCAGCAACTGCATTTGTATTTATAAAATTCTTTTTACTCTGAATTCCCATAACAGGGTGATCTGTCCTCCGTGGCACTGATAATGCAGGCAATTTCTTGCTATCTGGTTCTTTTATTCCTGTGAATTGAGCATGTAAACATTCTCAGCAATAACCATGAAGCGGTTTTCAATTAATGTTATTACATTTCTCAAAAAGGAAAAATTCTGTACAAAATTACATAAAAATAGAAACCAACTGTATTTACAATGAAAGGATTGACTGGAAATGTACTATGATGAAAATGAGTATGCTTTTTGGCATAACAGAAATTTCAAATTTCGTAAACTAGGAAATACTTACTGTGTGGTTTTAGATGGATTTTCCTTATCATATGCCACTCGTTTCCTCTTAACTGCAGTAGTACAGGACTTTTTTCAAATGTAATGAAAACTACATTTACTAGAGGTGTTCACTGCCAGGGCCCTTAGGCATTAATGGCCCTATCCAGTCTCCCCAGGGGTATTCATCCCACACGCCTGGGCTCAGGAACCCCATTTGAGCTCAGCCCTGTGCTGTCAGAGCCTGGCTGAGCTGTCTCAGCCACGCCTGCCTCTAGTCCAATTCCTGAAGAGCTATGAGGAATCAGTAGATGGACTTGGCCTGTTACCCCACTGTGCTGATGGTCACTAGGCCATTAGTAAGATACATTTTCATTACCATCCACTCTGCCTGCCTGTGGTGTGGAGGGACTGCATCCTGTCAGTGAGGTCACTGCCCAGCCTGCATTATGCGTGCCCTCAATTTTTGCCTCACTTTCCTGTAGAGAAAAACCCTGATCTTGCTGCTCCCTAGCACTTGTAAACAACTTCTAACAATCCTTTCTCCAGAGAATATAGAAACTTCCTTTTTAGTGTAATCTTTCCTCCAAAGCTCCAACAAAAAGTCAGTAGTCCCCTGAGTAGCCTCACTTCAGGTGAGTGATGAAACCCAATTCATTTCCCAACATTTTTCCCACTAGATGTAACTCTAACTCGCAGTCACCAGAGATAACGATTTGCTTCAGTTTGTCTGAGCTCATGTTCTTTGGCAGAAAGTAAGTGTAATGTCACAGTTGATGGAGCCCATTCCCACAGCAGCTGGTTTCCTGATACTGACTCCACAAACTGGTGCTTTTCCTGGGTTTTGTCGATAGCTCGCCATAACTTACTACTGTAGACACACAGATTTAAATCTCTATTTTTCTTAGAATGTCTTTTTTGGAAGCACGATTTCTGAAGCTTCTCAGCACTGGCTCACCCTTATCTGCAGTACACTGGTGAACACTTGCTGTTTTGGGAGCCCCCCTCTTCTTCTGGATCCAGCAACCAAGATTGGTTAAAATGAATGTCAGAGTTCAGTGATACGACAAGATTCAGCTGAAGGTTAGGAAACACATATTTTATAAGAAGTGGTGAGTAATCAGACTCTACAAGAATGACACTATCCCAGACTTCAGAGACAAAAATTCTGTCTTTTTGTTCTGTTTTGCAATCTACTTTTTCAACTAGTTGGATCAAACCCAGTTTTGAAGGCTGCACAAATACCAAAACCACTGCCATTTAGACAACTAGTAACTGTTTAAATTCCAAGTGATGAAAGTGCCACGCTTGCAAAGAGGTGATTAAGCAGTGTAACTTCTCTGAGGTAGGTATGAGATTCCATCCAACAAAGGTACAAGAACTTCCTGAGTTAATGATACAGTTCCTTCTCAAGATCTGTTAGGATCTTAATCATGGCAATGAAATTGCTAGTCTGGATCAAAGGTATGATATGTCATTGTCATTTTGAAGGTTGGGTACATTGACTCCAAATGCAAACTCCAAAACATATATTGCTATTATAAAGCCCTGAATCAACAAGTTGAAACAGAAATATTGTGAGCTGCTTGTCTGGAAAAGATCAGTCAGAGTGCTGTATCTTAACATAAAGCAAATCTGAAGTAAGTAACACTAATTTTATAATACAAGTACTTAAAAGTGATCTTACAGACTGCTCCGAATTATGGGTGAAACAACTTTCTTTTCCATGCTTATCTAAAACACTAGTGTGGTAATTTAACAAGATCTTGACTTCTGAAGCATTCATGCTCAGATGTTATGCAGTACTACATTCCAATATACTGAAAGCTGTTCAGATTTCCTGAAAAAGTAAAGGCTCTATTCAAAAACAACCCAAGGATGCCTACAGGACCTCTGGGATCAAAACTTACCTTAAGGTTCTAATAATCCATATTGCCTGAGGCAACAAGCCTCCAAAGCCTCCTGGGACAGCCTCTATGTTCAGTGCTAAAGCTGTTGGCGTATGCCACGCAAATTTGAGTGCTGGACTCCTACATTCTTTTAGACAGCTTTATACTGTATGTTACATGCTTCTATTTTTCCAAGCTAAAAACAATTTCAAGCTGAAACTTTATAGCTCAGTTACAAATTCTGACAGCAATGTACTTAAAACTCCAGTAGCACTAAGGTCACTCCAGCCTTGCAGAACCCACCAGGAGGCTGAACATGAGAACTGTCAGCTCCTTATACTCAGAATTATGGTTTGTGCCCAAATATAGGATGCATTTTGCAACAAAATTTTCCATTTGTCTTATTTCTGTGACATGCAGCTCTCGGAAATGGTCTATGCTCTGACCACTGCCAGCCAATTTAATGCTATGGGATTAAGAGCAGACAATGAGTGCTGAAGAGTAAAAGCTGTATGTTCCTTAGAACATCAAGAAAGGCACACATACTTCTCCTATATCTCTTCAAGCATTAAAAACAACTAGTTCACTTTTAATACCCCATTCGCATTATTTACTTTAATATTAATGATCACTTGCAGAAAAGAATAACATACAAATCTAAACTATATAATCACAAATTGAAATATCGCCAGGATAGAACATACCATCAACACATCTTCAACGTCAGAATAGCTGCAGCCAAAAGGTATATAATTTTTCTTTATATTTCAGCTGTTTTTGTATCACATGACAAATACTTACTGTATTTTCTAATCACATATAGAAATTTGTCACTTGTTTCAGTATTTCACACAATAAATAAGCATTTTTGTAAAATAGAGAAATAATTTTGGTATCATAGATACTATAAAAGGAACAATGGAAACTATAGAGCATGGAAAAGTGATTTTAAAATTTTCAAAATTTTTATTCTCCTTAACTAACTGTAACTTTCAAGATTAATATTACTAATTTTAAAACTAAAAACATACATTACATTTCATATATTTCACGTCTACACTTACTCGGTGGTAGCTTTGGTTCCTTTGAGTGTTTCTGCAGAAAATTTTTTGGAGATGGCACTGCAACTTTTGCTGGTCCCATAGTTTTCCACTGGGCTTTATTTTCCTGTGCCTCACGTTTCACAGATGGTCTAAATTTGGATATATACCTTAGATGTTAAAAAAAAAAAAGCCATGAAGAAGTTAAAGTTCAGGAAATTATTAAAAATTCTTCTTCAAAGAACATACATTTTTGCAGTAGTTCATGTCAAAAGTCAAAGCCATTTCGTTTTGTACTTTCTCCCAAATAGAGGCCTCATTCATACAACCTCCCCACGAAGGCTAAGCCCAGCACTGCACTGACAAGTGTTTTTTCTGATTCTGAAGTTAGCTTGCTTCTTCCTTCTTCTCTTGTGCTTTCAAGGTCAGTATTATCATCCTCTGGGAAATGGTTCCTGTATGCACTGTTCATATAAATACTGAACACAGACATTCTGAAACTCAACAAAACCTAAATTCTGGAAATAAACTGCTCTGGGTATTGCTTGTATTTGTTAGTTTTATGAGGTCGTGCTTTATACAGGTTACAATTTTTTTAATTAATTCCATTTTGAGAAGTTTTTTTAATGTGGCTATTTGTTTTATAAAAAATGCATCCAAAACATGCAGCTGATGTGCATCTATAGGAACATAGTCATTGTGAACCTACTTTGCTAGATTTTCTATATTTGGAAGTTTGTAGCATGAGAAAGATGCAAATGCCAATGTATCGTGGATGTTTCAGAAGCTGCAGTTGTACATTGTAGGGCCTTACACAGCAATCAGACACATCTGAGGAAAAGCTCCATTGGCTTAAAAAAAATATGAGACCTGCAATGATAATGAGAACATTCACTGCTTCATTTTATGGGATAAAACATATTTTAGAGGTATATAAAACCTCATACTTCAGAAAACACGTCAAACAGAGTCAAGAGTTGAACTGAATGTCCTTGATTATCAGTTTGTCTTATTGGTGTCCACTGTATCATCTCAATGTTCCTGTTGAACCATCTGTTACAAACTATTACAAGAGATTAGATGAGATGGATGACTGCTCTGAAACAGCACAATGAACTGTGTATTTCTTACATTACACAGATCCAAACTGTGGTCCTGACCTACTGTAATCAGTGGTGGTTTGGGCACTACCTGAAACGGCTACTGCAAAAACCAGTTAGGGCTCAGACGTGAAAAGCTGCGTGAACATGGTACGCACACACTGCTCTTTTGGCGTCATGCTGCACATGGCACTGTAACTTCTGCTGTAACCAAAAGCATGTTCTCCAGAAGAAGCCACATGCTGATCATTAGCTAATTAGCACCATCTTGCCCCTCTGAAGGACTGAGGTGTCACAGATGTTTTCCCGAGGGAGCAGAACTCCCTGCTCCTGAAGCTAAGGCTACCTCATTGTACCTTTTAAAATCCTTAGGGAAAATGTCCTATTAATTTATGTTAGACAAAATCTGATGAACAGCTGTGCTCTGCTTTCACAGAAAAAATGTGTTTATGAAAAAACTACACCATATTTTCAGGTAAGGAAAAAAAAGAACAAAAAAAGATTGCATATAATACAAACTATTTTTACAGAAATGCTGAAATAGTGTGAAAGAAATGATGTCATGCTGGGCCAGTAAATGGGATTCACAGTAGCAACACTGACAAAAGCTTGCAAATGTCTGATACGTGCATTTGTTCTTGATCATAACATTAGAACATGTAAGAGGACTTCATTAAAAATGTAGTTATTTTGTCTTCTGTCTCTTTGGAGATTTGGTCTCCAAAACCAGAAAGTGGATTACGTATATCATTCCAGAAATACCCCTAATTATAAGGAATGAGGTTTTATTTTTTTTTCTGTTAAATTCATGGCAAATGGATACAGCCATAGGCACAAGCCCACCAGATTCATAAATAATTGCACTCCTCACCATTTGCTAGGAGTGGCGTTGTAGCCACACAGTGAAAGGTAGTGACTTTATGAGGAGTTTGACCTGGCAGGGTCCACAGGAGTCTTGGAACGAGAAAGTGAAAGAGAAGGCACTGAGTTTATTACATACTGGCAGCGGGTAAACATATCTTTTGTAGCCAGCTATAGGCATTCCTTTGGTCAAAGAGATGTGGCAGTGACTTTTTAGGCCAAGAAAGTGGCTAAATGCTGTCATACACCAATAACATAGGATTAGAGAGGGTTCCAAAGAAGAAAACATGATTATGTGTGACTTCATAATCTTAATGCATTCATCATTTGACAAAGGGAAAAAAACCAATACGTTTGTAGGAAGACAGTTACTATTCTTTAGATGTCATCTTGGGACATGAAAGTTAGGGGAAATGAGGATGATTGCCATGGTTTCATGGGTTGAGAATGTTCCTGGTCAGTTGAGAGCAAAATATATGAAATACGAAATATACTTGAAAAAAAGACCCTAGATTTTGTATGTATTAGTTAAAACTGGTCAGATCATGCCATTGACCAGGCTTGACACTGTTGTTACCAGCTGGATATTTGGCGCATTATGAAAAGCAGGAAGTGGGGTGACAACAGAAGTCAATGAGATCAGAAGGGGATTTAGACAGATTGCACCCAGTCTAAGCAATTCCTTGCCTAAACTGAACCGATGGTCATGAGGTATCCAAATCCCTTAATGGTATTACGACAAGAATGGATTTAGTGTGCTGCCTTCCTTGTCATACTGTCATTTCACTTTCCTCCAACTGCCAAAGTATCTTTCATTCATACTGGACAAAAAAAAAGATGTATGAGCTATTTTTGTATGGAAAATGCTCAGAACTAGAAATCTTACAATTCTTAACCCTTTTACCTGAAAAGAAATAACTGTCAGTTCTAACGAATGTCACTGATATTTCTCCTCACTTTAAAGCTACTGAGCTATAACCTACGTTACCCTTTCACTGAAAATACTAACTGTAACAGCTTGCTTTCATATAAGGTAATAGGAACTTCCAAAACCAACCTATGTTTGCACAATTATCAAATAAGAATTTTACAAAAACTCTCTAAGGAATTAATACTGGAAGGCAGAAGGCCTTTTTTAATGTTTTTAAGGTAAGGAGGGAGAAAGAAAAGCAAACAATGTCAGAAGATACACCTGACACATGAAAATAATTAAGTGTGGCAGTGAGGAAAATAAAAAAAAAAAAAAAAACCCAAACTTTTCAGTTGCTCACTGAAAAAATGTTATAAGTGCAAATAGCAAAGATGTCATGTAATTCCTCTGCATGGAAAGCGTGCTTTGTGAATTCTCTGTCAACGAACAGGATGGCACTGACGATCCCAAACGGGACCCTCCACTCCTGGAGCAGGCTGTGAACCCTCACATGTCAGCTAGTGACTCATCAGGAGGAGCAAAAACTAGATTTTTCTTTCTTTTTTTTTTTTAATCTGTTACACGTAAGATGTATTGCTTTGCCAGAACCAGTCATCGTGTCTGCGTGTAACACCCACGTACCTGGGAGGTTTGACTGGCTTCTCCTCCAGGCGGGGCAGGAGGTTATAGACGTTCCTCTGGGCGCGCCGCGTCGCCATCCTCCGGCCGAGGGGCCCAGGACACGGGGAAGCGCCCGCCTCCCCTCACTGAAGGACCCCGGGCAGGGGGAATCGTACACCTCGCCGAGGGGCCTCGCGTTTCCTCCCTCCTCGCAGCTCGCCCCGCTCCTCC
>NW_010418824.1:0-12369 GCF_000710305.1 Buceros rhinoceros silvestris
TTCGATGGCCTGGCACACATGTGTAACTGGATTATTTCTGCTTTCCAAGAATACTTTTAATTATTGATGATTTTGTTTGTGGTTTTTCTATAGCGCACTACTAAAGTGCGGATATTGCTTATACACTTTCCTCCCTCAATATTTGCTTCTGTTTCAAAAAAAGTCCATCCTTCTGGATTTTTATTTTCTTGATAACCAACACAGAGGTAGTTTAGTGACACAGGAATATTACTAACAAAAGTATGTAAAGCTTTTTAAAGTAAAAATATGGGGACCTTCAGCATAGCATAAGACAGATTTTCTCCTTCATGAACTTCTAACTGAAAAAGTTGTTTTACAGTGTAACTGTAACTTCTAAATGAAAATTATTTCATTACTTCTGTAATGAAAGAGGTAGTAAAGTAATTGTCAATTATGCACGTGGATTTTTGTCTGAAAGACAAAATGAAAAGCAAGAAATACCTTTAAAATTTGAATTTGTATGCTACATATTGTGTAATAAAAATTGCTGTAAAAAATCGGTATCTGCTGGTCAGTGCTAATTGGAATACAAAGCCATGTTCTACTGTCAACAACATTGAGTGGATAACTCCCTGAGGGAAAAACACTGCTGATTTTGATCGTGATTTTTGTTTGTTTGTTTGCTGTTTGAAATTATTCACTTATTTCCATAGCTAGTTTTCAGTATATTTGTCACTCATGAACAGATAATCCGTCAGGGGACTTCTGAGTTACTGTATGCTGTCAGTCGTGAAAGATGGCCTCATTCTGTAATCCTCCACTAACTTCATCAAGTTCTCTGTTAAAACTATGATTACTGAAAAGTCTCTTGGTGTCATAAATGTATAAAACTCTGCTTTAAGTTTATCTATGGCTACTATGTTTACTCTTGTATCAAAAATGTTTTGTAGCTTTTAACTTCTCTGACTTGCCTGTGTGTTTGTGGGAGGTCAGTCCTAGTCCTCTGTTTTGATAGGTTAAACAGATTTATTTTAGTATTTGCTCTGTTTGGCTTAGGTTTTTTCTCTTATAACAGGGTCCCAGTCACCTCAGACATCCTAGTGTCATCTTTGCATGCTGTGTTAGGGATAATCATGACTATAGGAGACAAAAATGTGTACAGCCTTTGAGGGGAATTGTGGCTAATGATACTTGTAGTTCTGCTCATTCACATCTATACCTTGTAAAATGACTTTATTAATCTTGCATTCACCTTTTTTGTAAGCTGCATACATTTTTTGTCTCTTATGTCATCAAGGATCAGTGATGTATCCAGGTAAGCTCTGTTTTATAAAAGCATTTCATGATTTCATTCGATAAACAATGTTTTGCACTGGATATCTTTTCATTCAGTTTACTTTGAAATAGGTAATTGATTTCTTACTATATTGCACTTCAGTCTTTTATCCTGAAATGCCTTTTGGTATTAAACTAAAAGCAAATTTTGGTAATTTGCTTCTTTCAGGACCAAAAAACTTACTGCAGTAGACATGAATCTCACAGGAATAATACCAAAAACTTCTTTGTGATCCAGTGTTTTCCTTCCTTTTAATAGGTTCCCTGAAATATCTTCTTAACACCATTTTTTACCCAACACATGGTTATTACATTAATGCTGGTTAATATTTTCTAGGACAAGAACATTAATTACTTGCTAGAGTTCACCTTGCTTAGAAAATAGCATGTCTTTTCTGGCAAAATGCACTTTCCTTCCCACGTAAATATATTGTATTGGTCCAGAATGATAATTTGATAATGCATTAAATTCTACTCCTCTCATACTTTTCATCTTTAACTTGAAAATTTATTGTATATATTGCACTACTAAACATCACAATGAGAGATCCGTTATTTCCTGGAGCATTATGTCTCTCCTTCTTGAGTATAGATGAATTTTTACTTCTCAGTGAAATATTGCCATCTAAATTTGATAGGCTTCTGAAAAATAATTTAATCAGATCGGCAATTTTGCTATTTCCCCCCTAATTCTGTCAATTTCTGTACAATAAAGACTTTGTTTTGTTTATGGCTCTACCCAGAAGTAGGAATATCCATTTCTCTGCATTTTTCTTTCACCCCTTCAGCCTCATTAAATTTTGAGTTATCTTTAACTTCCTTGTAGTTTTTCAGGAAAATTGCATTATTTTTTTCTCTTTTAATATAATTATTCTGAATTTAGTTTTATGTGCAAGCTGTAACCTGGGTTGACTTCTAGATTTCTTTTGTTGAATAGTTGATTTTTCTACTCCATGTGAATTTGGTTTTATTCATAATACTTTTTTAAGCATACAGCTGTCCAGTTAGGTCAGAAGCCCTTATGCTAGGAGGCTTTTACCTCCATTTGAGAATCTAGTTCCAGATACTGAAGACTGAAAAGCTACCAGTCTTTCTCTTCCATGAATTTGTTGGAGTGACTGGCTTGAGTGATTACTTTGTTTGTAGGAGGCTGTTTGTTTAGATTCATTAGCCTTGATTACACACCTACTGCATTTAGTTTAAACTAAAACAACTGGATCAAAGATAACTTTCGGTGAACATCCATCCTATATAGTTCTCCCACTTTATCAAAGCCAAATTTTAGGAAACACATCTTACTGAGTCAGTGGATATTTAACCGAAAGACAGTAAGTAGATTCAGTCTGTTGGTGACAGCTTATCACATAAATATTCATTATTTGAATTTCAAGTTATTTTGATTGGAACCAGGATTAATTATCAAGTTTGTGCTCTTTGACTGAAATAAGCCTCATTTATCCTTCTAGTGCAAATAGTCACTAATAAAGATTCAAAACCACTTTTACTAATCATTGTGCATAAATGAAATTTATTTCTCCAGTAAAGTCCATGCCAGCAGATTAATTCAAGAGCTGTAGATGATATTATGAAATCTGGTCATTATTTATTTATAATACTGTATGCAAAAAGTTAGATTTTGGGAGCAACTAACACTGAGTTTATATAACACTTTCTAATTTTCTTCCCAGATTACTAAAGAAGCACCTGGCACTTCAGTAAATGCATTGATCAGGATAAACTGTTTCTAACAGCACAATTTCTAAACTGTTTGTGATTTACTCTTTATGTAAAGTGCTGTACTACTTTGAAAATTGGCTCTTCTGTTAAAAAAAGAAAATTCCAGTGATAAAGAAGCTGATTTATTTCAGTGTCAAATGTGCTTGGTTGAGATATCACAGTCTTTTCCCATTTGCCAATTGTGCAGTCTTCAAATGATATCTGATAGTCTAGTTATGTTTTTCTTGACAAGCATCTGCAATGCTAATGAGTATCAGGCGAGCCAATGCATCCTTCAGTTACAGTCTAGCGGCACATTGCCTTGCAGTTGTATCCTCTCTTAGAACTGTGCACCTGTACAGCCTTCCGTGAGACAGCAGTCAAAACTGAGCACGTTATTTGAAAAACTGAGCTGCACAGAGGAGGTTGGTTTTATTTTGCTTTTTTTTTGAAGGTAGTGAATGAAGGTGCTTAAGCCATAAAAGCAGTATATTGCTTTCCTCGTTAGACGTGTGTTAGTCATGAGCAAATGGTGGCAGTAGATGCTGGCATGACTGAAGACGTGCTAAAACCGAAGCACATCTAATAAGCTATAAGATATACTTGAAAAACAGGCTTTTAGGGTAGTGCACTTGAAATTTTTTTTTTTTCCTTCTTGGCAACTGTTTTCACTACAAACATTCATATACAAATAGCAAACAAAATGGTTTTGGTTGTTCCTGCTTTGTGATACAGGAGTAATCTACCAGAAGAGCACACCTTGTGAAATCAGACATTGTAATCTAGGAATCTGTAGTCCAATTGTCTTGATATTTTCATTCTTTTTCTGTCTAAGTGTATGTGTTAAAGTTTAATGTAGCACAGTATACTACTGGCTTTCATTGAGTATCCTGGCAATTAAAACTACATTACCTCTCCCCCGTCCCCCATGATAAAGGAGATGGCAAGAGCAGACTAGAGCACAGCAGGCCCTCGTTCTTGGAGGCGGTTCAACAGACTAGCTTTGTCATTTTCCATGGGTGCCAAAATTGAGAGAACACCAGGGCCACTCCCTGAAGCTACTAAAAGCAACTTTGATCCATCTCTATTTCTGTTTGTTTGTTCTAGTTCTTGCAAAGTGGGCAGCCCAGAAGTTCAGCTGTTGGATCCCTGGAGTCCATAGTCAAGGCAGTGTGTAAAGAAGAATCTTCATTTCTCAGCAATGCAAAACTTTTCATCGACATGCCCAGAATCATGGGACTCTTGGAGGACAATATGGCAAAATACAGCATTCCTGAAGACTCAAGTAAGAAAAGCTATCATTCACAAGTTGCATGTATGCATTCAGAGTTCAGATACGTTCCCTCTTAAATGTTTATATACCAGCTGACATCTCACTTGACGCTGTAATCCTGAGTACAGGGGTGGATCAGTGCAAATTTTATGGCTACAAGGTAATTGTGGTTGAAACACAAGTGATTCTGGTTATTTTCTGTCTTTGCAAATAATAGATAAGAATATTTTTGACTTGACATATTTATTAGAAATTTTAAAGCACTTGGTATTAAAAATATATCTTTGAGATACAAGATTGAAAAGTTATTGCTGCGTGCCTTTCCTCTGTGAACACAAATCTGTAGTATTATTGTGCAGTAAAATATGTGATTCCTCTGGACAAAATAAGTTTTTTAGGAGTTGGTATTCCTATTCTCTTTATCAAGTGCAGAGAAAATCCCTTAGCTGTGATATAATTTCACCTTTGATCCCCTTTCTCAATATATATTTGACTTTAATTAATTTTAACATTGTTAATAACCTTG
The DNA here is from genome assembly GCF_000710305.1 of Buceros rhinoceros silvestris. Classification (NCBI taxonomy): domain Eukaryota; kingdom Metazoa; phylum Chordata; class Aves; order Bucerotiformes; family Bucerotidae; genus Buceros; species Buceros rhinoceros. The sequence goes on from NW_010418824.1 coordinate 4,812, forward strand.
TTAGTGCCCCAGTGGCCCTGTGTGAGAGAAGAATACAGTGATAGAGTGCCACTAGGGAAGGATCTGTGACTGTGAATCATGTCTCTATCATCTATCAGTTTCTACACCCAGAAACCGACTCTGGCTTGGCTGGGACCCTTGGGAGGGAGCTAGAGCTCTACCCTAGCCTTTTTCATTGCTGGGCGCGATAGCAGTAAGCAGGCAGCTCTGCTTTTCATTATTATTTGAAGAAGGGAGTTAGCAGGATGGCTCATCGGAGAGATTTTTCAGGACTTAGTCTCCTTCAAAGCTGTTTAGGTCAGAAGCACTACCTGTTTCTCAATGATTTTTTTTTTTTTTTAAGTATTTTCACAACTCTGGAATGTAAGACCTTTTTCCTTAGGATCTTGAAGTATCTGTAAAGCATCAGTTAGTTCCCGCACTCCTATGAGTGAATTAATCTTGTTTCCCATATTTTACAAATTGGTAAATGAGGCAATGGAAAATGAAATAAAACAAAAGAGGAGGCCACAGAAACCTTGCTTTGTACTTCTTCACAGTGATTGACTTGTACATATTTTGTGTACCAGACGCTTGCCAATAACATCCTGATAATCACCAGAAACTCAGACTAGCCATCCTTCTGTCTTTAGCATGTTGATGTTTCTGACTGGCTAGCTTGGAGCCTCTAAATTCGTTGTTGTCATTTAGCAATGATTGTGTTTAGTAATGATTGTTCCCTTGAAGAAAGTAAAATTTCAGACAAAACCTGGGTGTTCTTAATGATACATTTCTGATGCTTGTTTGTCTAACTTTTGGCAGGAATTAAAATGTTTTTGCCCTAGTTTTCAATAATTTGTCTTCCTTGAGGAGTTGATGACATTATTTAATATTTCTTCACAGTACTGGAAATAGGATATTTCTAAATCCACTCACAGTAAATAATAAAAAAACCCAAAGCACAAAAGCTGGGCATAAAAAATCTAAATGTTTCTCACAGGAAACTCGTTGCATTTACGTGAGTGCAAGTACAGTGAGATATCTTGGAAGCTGTTCATTCAGTCTTAGTTTTGAAGGGCACACAGCGGAATGCATTGATAGCACCATCTGATGTAGGAACATGTTTGGTTAAGGAATAGAAAAGTGAATTTATTAGATTTTTCAAATCAAGAAGTGGCATGCTAATTTTTTCCTGTGTTTTTGGTAGATTCTGATGAAATTATACAAATAAAAAAAAAGTCTGTATTTGTGAAGGAAATTATGTATTCCTGATTCTTTCTTGAGTAGGAATAGAAAGCTACAGAACAACTGAGGCTGTGGAAAGACCCTTTCTTTTAAGGTGACTCTTCCCTCAGTATTTATTTTGTAGGCAGAAGTTTTACATGTGTCCTTCCACTTGAAAAAGCAATAATGTGACTTTTAGGATAGATGGGGTTCACAGTCCGCTTTTCACAAAGGTGAGAAGCTTTTCGGATTCTGATTCTTTTGTTCTCATCTAACGAGATGAGAACTCTATCACAGGTTGTGGTTAAAAAATGTCTGTGCAGAGACCTGTACTGATTGTTTAGTGGCAGAGGACAGTATTTGGCATGGCGTTGTGGCAGAGCCTAAATTAAGACTCAAGGGGTTTTTTGAATGAAGTAATACAATAATAATCCAGTCTCACCTGTGAGTCTGTCTTTGTTTTTGCAGCTCCCTTTTGCTTGAAGCTTTATCAGGAGATTTTACAGTCTTCTAATGGGGCTTTGCTGTGGACTTTCCTGAAACCTTTGTTACATGGGAAAATACTGTACAATTCAAACATCACCATGATTGACCTGGTGATGGAGAAGGTGAGTATCAAAAGAAACCTCTTTCTTTTTATTGATTTTTGTCTTTGTTCTTCATTTTAAAGGTCCACTTCTTTCGGGGTGTGCAGAAGCATTTGGATAGTTGTCTTTCAGAAAACTGGATCCACCCTGCCCACTGAGTTCCTACCTTGGTCCCACTTTACGTATAATATTTCTCTTAACTTTTATCCTACTTGTGGTGTTTTCACCTCTGCGAAAAGCAGAATTTAAGTCTCTTAAACCTCGTACAGCAAGATCCATATTCCCAGTGAGCTTTTGTCCTCAACTTGTTCTTATGATAGAACTCTAACAAGGCAGCATAGGAAGCTGTGGGGAAGGGGCGCCCCAGGAACAAAAGCCTGTTCTGAGGGGGTCACTGAGCTGTGTTTAAAAACCCCACGACCTACAGCGCATCCTTCCTGACTGTGTTTCTAACACCAGCAGTATGGATGCCTGGGAGTATCTGAGCTGCCATATGTGTGGATGCTGATGACGATATTATTTAATGCTTTTAGCATCTCTGCAGTTTTGGTGTGGTCGGTGCTCTGTCTTAGGCATGATTATCTACAATCATGTTTTTGTTCCTGACTAGCTTTGAGGCACTTTTGTAAGAGGAGGAATGATGACTTATTTTAAGCACACAATAAGAGTTCTGAGGAAATCTTGCATTTGTTCTTGCAAATATATGATTTTTACCATGGAATATTAGTTATTGCAAGAATAGTAATTCAGGTTAATTTAAAATCTAGAAGAAAACATTACTGCTTGTGATACATAAAAAGACTGCAAAAATTTTCAATACAACTGTAACTATGTCCCATGAAAATGGAGTACATCATGGTATTCTGACTTATGCTCTAAAAGAACAGTAAAAAAACCCAAACCAACCCTAAGCCAAAGAGCACATGGTAGATACCATATACCAGGTAACTTTATAGTTTCTGCTGTGAATTGGAAATAAGGTTCAATGATTTCACATTTTGCAGTAAAATAACTCAAATTGGGAAACGGTCAATCTCTCTGAAGTTGAGTATAACTAGTTATAAATTTTTTAGTCAGCTAAAAATGAAGCTGTTCTTGATGTTTAGAGATGGAAATTCTATAAAGGATGAGTTGTAAGAAATGATAAAAATTTCAAATAGTTTTGGATACATAATTATATTCTATGTTAGTGACATTTAGAATAATGCACCCAAGACATTTACGCATTATTTTGCCAGTTAACATGCTGAAACCACATTCTTAAAAGCGTCTGTAAGAAAGATAAATCTCCTGAATGTGCATTTTGTTCCTCTATAGATCTTTTAGTCAAATCAAAACTGAGTTCAGAAATCAGGACAGGTCAGAATTAAGTTTGCTTGGGGGGTGGGTGGGTGGTGGTGGTGGTTTTGTTTTGTTTTTTTGTTTTTGTTTTTTTTTTTTTTTGCAGGGGTTGTGCGTTTGTTCTGGTTTTTAATGCTCTGGAACAATACAAAGACTGGGAGATGCCTCTAACACAATCTCTTATTCTTATGTATTCTCAGGCTCACAAAAGTTCCATCAATTTATTCAGTAATGTGTAGATACCGCCCCACCCCCAACCTGTAGATATAACAGTGATGGTTGTGTATCTGTTTATCCATAAATATGAAAGTAGTTTCTTTAACAATATCTTCACTTGTTTTATTACAGAAGCCTATCAGCTATTGCTTGAACAGAAACAAAATTTAAATGCAGAATATTGTCAAAATGACCCTGTAGCCCCTACACAGCCAAATCTCTTACTGAAATTGGAACAGAATTTCTAATTTGCTTTAGACTGCATGACCACATGGCAGCTATTTACTATAAGAGAAAAAGTAGAGGATTAAAGCCAAAAAAGAACACTGATGTTTGTATACTAAGATACATTCTGTAAGTTTTACCACATGGACCGTTTTCTTTCAAGACTGTATAATTGACCATTCCTCAATAAATTGTGAGGTTGCTGGTTTTACCTTCTGAGAAGCCAACAATTCTAATGTGTAGAGTAACAGTGACCATCACAGTTACAGGCTGCACTGCTGACTGAAAGCAAAACGTTCAGTGACAGCTGGCATCCAGGAGTTCAAAGACCGTGTGTTGATGTCTTTGATCCTTTGCTTTCACAGCTGAACATTTTGCCGCTCATGAGCTGATCTTATGAAAGTATTTCTTATTTCAAAAGATTCCCAGGGTTGATCTTATATTTAGGCAATCACATTAGGACAAGTTTGTGCTATTTCTTTGTAATTTGAACAGTGTGTGTATATATACACACCTATATAATTACAGCTGTAGCAAGACAATCGAGAAATGAATGAAAGGGAACTAGTCTAGCAAATTCATTGTTTTCAGTTTTCTGCCTTTCTGTCTAGCATAATTAGAAAAATCGATCAGTTCATATTCTAAATTTACATGTTCTGTCTGGCTTTGCATAAGCACACTCGACTTGTCAGCCTGCTAAAAGATGTCATTCTAAAAGCAGTTCAAAAAGCTCAAAATACAATTTATTTATTCTTGCGTCAGGAAGAAGCTTAGACATATTCAATCCAGACAGGACTGTAGTTGCTATTGAAGACTCTAATTTTAATCTAAAGCAATATCCAGCCTAGGTGTTACAAAGAATTCTTATTTTAATGGATTTTCATTGATTAGGAAGAAGAGAACCTGAGAAATTCCATTAAATGTCGAAGTCCAGGTAGTCATTAGCATACAAACTCACAGGAGTTGCTTTACCATGTAAGATTAAGCATTCATCTTGCCCTAGGTTCTGATTCCTATTGTAATCAGTAATGGCTTTATAGGGAAGAACTGAAGAACATGTCATTAAAGTGGTATTACCCCTAAACACTGCCCCAACTTCCAAAAACTTAAGGGCCAGCGTTGCCAGTATTTTATAATTTGCCCGCTTGCTTTTTGAGCTTATATAAATGCTTAGTATTCATAGTGCTTGTGAGTTGTTCTGCATCAACCACCTCTTCCTTGCTTGTTCTTCAACTGACTTCTTTAAGATCCTGTAGTTATGTGTCTCAACTATATTTATTTCTATTCTCTACTTCCACCACTACTCTTCGTTGTAATTTATTTTTATAGCAAAGTTAAAATTTGCTTCATACAGATTTCAGCATTATTACCCTGTAGTCCTCTGGTTCCCCTAGCATCTTTTTTATGAATAGCATTGATTCGTTATTTTCCGGTTCCCTGATAACAAGGGAATTTTAATCAGGAAGTTACACTACAGTGACTGCTTCAACTGTTTAATCCTTGAGCACTCCTAAAATCCTTGGCTGGATGTTATCTTGTCCTGCAAGCTACTCATTGTTCATTTTGTTAAATTGTATGACTTGTTGTTGTTATTTCAACTTTGAGACAGATTCTCTAAAGTGTTCTCCATGTAGAAGGCTTCTGACACAAGAACTTCCCAAAGGCCTACTGTAGTGAATCAGTTTAAATTTTTTTTGCTTTCTCAAACCTTTTTTCCCTAGTCTCTTTTTTCCCTGTTTGAATACATTTTCAGTTTTTAAAAGTATGTTTTCTAATAGCTTCCTGCTTTTTAGTGTGTGTGCGCATGCACATGGTCTATCTCAAATCTTTTTTTTTGTGGTAGGCAATATGTATTGTTTCAATTTCCTCTATGATGACTTAGTCTCTGTACATTCTGCACACAAGTTATCCCTTTGCTGCTTTTAATTTCTCTCACTAGACAGCTACATTATATAAACTTAATTTTTTTTTAAAAAATCCATGCTGCAGCAGTAATCTTTTTTTAAATTGTTTGTATATGGAGATTGAATACAAGCACATTATGGTTCCTGTACATCTTTGAAAGCGACTTCAGCAGAAAAAAGAATAAATCTTGTGCACTCTTCAGAATCAAGAAGCACTAAGATCTTCTCTATTGACCTTGGATCTTATGATCTGCTTGATACAACAATTTCTAATGATGTCTGAATATTTGACCTTCATGTATTCCAGTGTGTACTTGCTCTGTACTGGGGAAACCGCAATCTCCCATTTTGGCTGTTTGCTGCCATTGCAGGCTTTCTGGTCTCCCTCATGTTGTCACCATCATGCCTGGACAGCGGGTTATGTGATCCTGATATTCAGGCCTGGGATTTCAGTCCATGAGGTTTCTGTGTTGCTTGTTAATAGCAGAACTTCTTTAGATGATTTGACACCAAACCTTAGCCTAATATTTAGGATTACTCTCCCTTTGGAAGTGGAATGGGGAATCTCATAGAAGTTAAATGCATTCCTGGAAGTTTTCTTGCAGAAAAATGAAATTATCTGTGTGGGGCTCTTTGCGGCCTTCTGAGCTACAAACGGGAAGAACAAACTAATACAAATTGTTTTCCCGTGTTGTGCTAGAAGCAGGATTTTGCAAAAGGCACTTAAAGTAGAATGGCAAAAACTGTGTACTTCCAGTAGGAATTATTGCAAAGAGCATAGTCCCAAATTGCAGTTTACAACTCATTGGAGACATTCTTTGCTGGGAAATGTCACAATCTCTGCCATAATAACAATGCTGGATTGTTCTTAAATGCACTTCTGTGACTGATAACACCAATTTAAAGGAAAAGATACTGTGATATTTTCTAATCTTGTGTACACTTGTGATCTCTTTAAAATGAGGGGGGGAAAAAATTGAGAGCTGTTTGCTGGCGGCTAAGAGAGAAATTGTAGCTTATGTTTGGGACAGAAATTGTTTTGCTATGTTCAAGTCTTTTTCTGTGAGAGTATTTTGAAATAGATTGGTCAGTTGAATTTATTGTCCTTTTTATACATTCAGTTGAAGTAGTTTGAATGAAAGTCCTACAAGGTCTGCAAGGGCTTTCTCTGGAATATGTCCTAACAGTATTATTTTTTTCTGTCTTTCTGAAACATCTCTTTGATACTCTGTATGAAAGAGACATTCTAAAATAAAGAGGTCTTTGATACTTCAGGTAGGAAACATACACACCACAGGAACACTTTATTTACTTGGTATTCATAGACTGCAACAAATATATTTAATTTAAGTAGAAAAAAGAAAACATGGCTATCCTTAATACTGATCATCAAAGTGAAATGGAAAGGAATTGCAGAAGATCTGAAGCATGACAGTTTTTCCTGTTTCTTAAGATTTGCTGCACAGTATTTACTTCATTTATCTCCATATATTATTTTTTCCAGGCTAATTTCACATTTGGTTTTGTGGAAAACTTGAAGACATATTCTGAGACATGGCTTAGGATGTCTGAGGTTTTGAAAACCGGTGGAAATGTCCTCAAGATCTCCCAACTGCAGGTTGGTGAACTGTGGGAGGGCTTCCTATTTTGCAACTATTTGCTATGTGATGTAGGCAGAATTTCTATACATATAAAACTGCCCATCTATCCAGCTTCAGGTTTAAAAAGAGCTGAAAAAGAGTCAGATTAACTTTAGGCTGTGAGCCTACAGTGTGGTACTGAGAAATATCTCTGAGGCGAAAATACTCAAAAGCAATGTTACCTCACTATGACCAGAATTACCAGGCAATAGGGGGAATAAAACATGTAGGTATACTTACAAGCTTTGATATGCTTCTTTAAAACTGATGTAAGACTGTAAGAAATAAAATATTTTCTGCAACTTGCTTGTTTATCACTTGCTTTTTCCAACAGAGTGTGCAACTGATAAAACCCCCCAACCTAATGAAAAAAAAAAACCATTGTTGTTACTAGGATTTCCCCCCTTATTTTTTGTTGCGGTACACTGCTGCAGAACACTGG
>NW_010418825.1:0-209 GCF_000710305.1 Buceros rhinoceros silvestris
TTAGTTCGTTTGGGTTTTTTTTTCCTATGTGTGGGGGAGAAAGTGCGGAGAGGAGCCTCTTTAGAGTGGAGATAGTTTGGAGGGAGAGACGGAGGGCAAGTGAGAGAGAGAGAGAGAAAGAGGGAGGGAAAGAAAAAGACCCCTTTTACAGTGCGAGATCTGAAGGGGGTTTGGAGATCTGGTCAGCTTTCAGGAACATCTGAATCCTC
>NW_010418825.1:457-658 GCF_000710305.1 Buceros rhinoceros silvestris
CATTAAGGACACTCGGGCCTTTTAATTTTAGGAATGAATGCTGATACTTGTGTTTCTTATTGTGATCCGGCTGCCATGGATTCCTACTACAACGCAGCCTCCCAGGGCACAGAAGGCTCCTCGCCTTTTAGGGCATTTCAAGCAAGTGACAAGTTCAGCCCTACTTTCCTGGCCAGCAAAGGACAAGGCTTTGGTGACAGC
>NW_010418826.1:0-209 GCF_000710305.1 Buceros rhinoceros silvestris
GGCACCTCAGCTCTTACCACCACTGAAGAGTTACCTCATGGGGCTGAGCTGCACTTACTCTCGGGGACCCGCACCTCCCAGGGGAAGGGGATGGTGGGGCTGTTGTCATTCACGTCCATCACCACAACGGTCAGCGTGGCTGAGCCTACAAGCGGGGGGGTCACTCTGTCCATCGCTGTAACCCCCACGCTGCAGGGAAGCACATGGCA
>NW_010418826.1:491-1693 GCF_000710305.1 Buceros rhinoceros silvestris
GTCGAGGGCGCAGCGGGGCAAGGTACATGTTTGGGGGCAGCGGGGTTGGGGCAGCCCCTGGAGCAGCCCAGCGGGCAGCGAATGTGGGCACAAGTGTTTGGAGGCTGCGGTGGGCACAGATTCATGCACCGCCCTGGCACCGGCCCTGGGGACAAAGCGGCACACACTGGAGGCTGTGCAGGGGGAGGCAGTGGATGCACGTGCTGCACGTTCCATCTGTGCGAGGGGCAGGAGTCTGGAACTCGTGTGGGAGCTGGTGTGGGCAGAGCACACCGTGGATGCACGGAGCCAGAGCAGATTTGGGTGCTGAGGAACGCACGGAGCCTCTCTGTGGAACGGTGACAGGTACGTGAAGGAACTGAGAGCCCGAGGCCTCCCTGTGCCTGGGAGAGCTGTGTGCGCCCGGAGCACACACAGGGCAGAGAACGGCCTGTCCATCCCTGCGTCTGAGCCACATGTGTGGAAAAGGCTGGGGAGGACTGAAATTCCTTGTGCCTGCTGCCTGCTCTTATCCCGCACACGTGTGGCCAGAGCGGCTGGGTGGTGGTTGCCGCGCGGGGAGACCAGAGGACCCGCACTGAACGGAGACGGGTGGGAGGGAGTGGGGGAGGACTGAAATTCCTTGTGCCTGCTGCCTGCTCTTATCCCGCACACGTGTGGCCAGAGCGGCTGGATGGTGTCTGCAGCGCGTGGAGACCAGAGGACCCGCACTGAATGCAGCGGGATGTGTGAGAGTGTTTGGGGCTGCGCCCAGCGCCTGGAGCGTGTGGTGCGACAGGAGGGTGCTGTGCCTGGGAGCGGTGAGGGACTGAGGGTGTGTGGGCTGGATTAGGGAGGCAGGAAAGGGGGTGGATGCAGCCGCTGGAAAGAGTCTGCTGCCGTTCACAATCTTCTCAGACCGCAGAGGAGAGGCTGAGCACCAGCTCGTCTCGCAGCCATCTGTCACGTCTTCAGCACCATTTGTTCCCCGTGTTAATGCTAAGCCCCAGCTCCTCCTGTTTTCACAGACAGGGCTGAGACAGCTCTGAGCAGAGCACCCTCTGCTCCCTGGGGATGCTGCTCCTCTGCTGTGACCCCGCATGCCTGTGGCACGGGTGAGCCTGGCCCCACTCACCGGGTCTGGGACCAGATCTCCCTGTCCAGGATGGCAGCAGTGGTGATTGTGCCGGTCTGAGGGTCGATGTGGTACAAGCCTGTCATGG
>NW_010418827.1:0-15098 GCF_000710305.1 Buceros rhinoceros silvestris
CCCTGCTGCAGCCCGGTCTCGGTGGGTGGCAGGAGAGGTGGGTTAGCGTTCCACCGCCTTCCGTTCTGGGCAGGGGGTCCTGCACGCCATCCTCCTTGTTTCTCATCTCTTGAGGAGGTTTCTCGCCTGACGCGGTCCTTTGAGTTGGGGGTGTGAGGAAAGTGGGGTGCAGCCAGACATCTCAAGAGGAGAAGCTGGGCTGGTGGAAGGTGCCGTGCCTTTGGGGCTCTTTCTAATGTCGTTGCAGGCCGAAGGAGGGCTGCCAGCACGGGAGAGGAGCAAGTGGGTGAATAACTATTGATTTGTGTCTTGTGTAGGGCTTCACTTCCATGTTGTCTTTCCCCATCTCCTTCCGAGATGCTCCCTCGCTCGTGGGGGGGCAGTAGGGCAGCCGTGTCACGGTCATAGCTACAGAATTCACTGACAATAACATCTCGGCAGCAGCAGTAGGTTACCTGAGGACATGGCAGTGAATGAACCGTTGTTTCTGTTAACCTTCTCTACCTAGTACTTCCTCACCCCCGACTATGTGCAGTTGCTGAGAATTGGAAGTCATGGCAGGGCTCTGCTATTGGATTGGCTTATGTTGCGTTTAAAAACAAAAGAGAGAGCTCTTCTGTTCGCTGCTGTTGCTGAAGGAAATTACAGCAGGAAAGTGAACTGGTGGAAATGCTTCTGCAGGAAGGTGGATGTAGAAAGGAACCTGGTGCACCTTTGAACCTGGCGGCAAGGATCTGAACTCTGGGTGTGAATAGATTTAAAAATACATGCTGAAATGTCTGCAGTGCTGTTGCGTGCCACCTGGGAGCGGCTTGGGGTCATCCTGGTTTGAAGCTTCTCTTTTGTAGGTGTGTTAACATCAGGAGCATGGATGTGCAGAGCCCTCTTGGTTGTGTGCAGAAGAACGTGCCTTGTGGTGGAACTGAAACTCTGGGTTTGGTGTGGAGCCATGCCAGGGGAGGCTCACCAGGGCAAGCAGGTTCATCTCTAGATACCAAGCAGCAATGGGTCCCTGGTCATCACAGTTTCAAGTAAATGCTGAGTGCTTATAGTACAGCAGTGGATCAAGGCGATAGCCTCTGGGTGATGGTGACTGGAGAAATTCAGGGGCCGGCCTGGCATGAGAGCAGCTGTTTTTTTTTCTAGGAGAGAAATTGGAGCTGAATGTGTGTGAAGGGAAGGGAGGGGGGAGGCTGTGCAGGCCTGGAGGAGCAGCGCTTGCTCCATTGAAATGGAGCCCTTCACAACAGACAGCAGCAACTCAGCCTTCTGAGGCTTTCCTTTTATAATATTTAGCAGGCCCTTTTGGCAATTCCCGTGGTTGTGTTGTGTTCTCTGGTGGAATCTGGGTTTGGATTCCTACCTGTCTGACTCAGAATTTATACCTGGGCCCAATCTCTCTGTGGTGGTTTGACCTAACTTGTTTAAAGGATTTATTATTAACCTTACATTAGGTAACTTGAAAGCAGGCAAAGCTAAATCACTTTGCAGCATGAATGATGTTTTGGGACTCTTGGAGGAGGGTGGCATGGAGAAATGGGATTAACTGGTGTGAACCAATTTTGATGCAGGGTCTGGAAAATGAGCTGGCCTTTGTGTTTATAACCTCAAGAATCCTGGTAAGGAATGGGAATTGGGCAAGCTCTATTCGGCTTTGTTCTTGTTGCTGTTTTACCAGCATAATGATTTTTAAACAGTATTTATGTTTTAAAAAGAGTGGCATGGACATTCAGAAATTTAAGCCATTTATTTTGTGTTGTTTTGGCCAGTCCTCGAAATAGGTCCCGGTGCCATGACTGCTGGAAGGATTTGACCATTTGAGGGGACTTCGGAGTTATGGACTCATCACTAAAATCTAAGGAAGCTAAGGGAAAACCCAACAAAAAAGTCTTGTGTCTATCAGAAGCTGTTGTTTTTATCTTTTTTTTTTTGTTGTTGTTGTTCTTCCAATTTTTAAGCTCTGCTGTTTTAGAACATAGACGCATATTTTTGATGTTTGGTGGTTTTTCCATGGACTTTTACTCTCTGTGATTCTTTCCTCACAGAATGCCATTTTTTGGTATGTTTTGTATTTGTTGCTGGTGTCCCTGTAGTGATACTGATCATAGCAGAATAGTATGCTGATTAATAGTGCTTGAGAAATGTGTGTGTCACAGACTGTTAATACTCTCTTAATAATTAGTATTGATAGTATTACTATTAATAGCAATGTTTACTTGCGCTTTCAGTAATGCTTAGTACCACTACTTAGAATAGGTTCTTCGTGAGAGAGTAGGAATACAACTTCATACCTTTTATTCATCTTTTTATTTATCTCTGTCTCTTATTTGGTTAAAGCTCATAATGAAGACTTGTGTTCTATGCTCAGGTTTGAAACAATCTCGTGTGACCTTGGTAAAAGAGAAGCCAAGTGACTTCTCCCCTTTTAAAGATGACAGATTAAAGAAACTCAGTGTTGGTTTGCATACCTCAGAAGTATTGAATGGAAGTTGCTGGAGGAAATACAAGTAATATCTACTTCAGTGTTGTTGTTCTCTTGGAGCTTGGAGTTGAATTTTGGTTTTTTTCTGGTACTGTCTGCTAACTGTAGCCCATTGTGTCCGCTTTGCTTTTTGGAGAAGACCTAGTTTGGACTTGTACTGTTTTTCATATAGCTTCCTTACAGGTTATGTTTGTTAGAGTGGGGGTCAGGGTGAAAGTCTGTGAAGTACCTCCTTTGCAATTACTTAAGGTTCATGTTTTACAAAAATTGGTACAAAGCGTTTCTCAGGTTCGCTCTAACATGAAAGTCCATGCTTTTTAGTTTTGGCCACCTTAACTGGGAGCAGTCGGAACTCCTGGACCAGCTGGGGCTCTGCAGTCTGTTTCTCTGGTGGTGCCCTCAGCCCTTTCTCCCCGCTGCTTCTCAACACTGCAAAGCGAAAACAGTGACTGGAAGACAGGTAGATTCGAGGTGATACAGTCTGGTGCCTGAGATCTCATGGCTTGCTCAGCCTGCTTTTACTACGCTGTAACTTACTGCTGAGCACGTTGTTTTATTTATGTTCTCAATAGATTGTAAAACTTGTAAGATAGGTTATGTGAACAGTGTTGAGCAGTTCCCTTAGATGGACTTGTTTCTACTCTCAGTTCACTTGAAATTCTTTTTTTTTTTTTGTCCAGCTGTCTTTGTGAAAGCCACAAGATACTGTGGCTTCTTTTGAAGATAAACTTGCCAAGCTTTTTTCTTCTCCCTCTTCAGCTTCTTCAAATCAGTCTTCAAACAGATGAACTTGGAGGAAGCATTTACCTGGCTGAGTGTAGCATTTTGCATCAAAAACAATGAAATATTTCCCATATTGAGAGAGCTTTGATCTTTCTCAAGACTAAAGGTTTGCCCGAAGTAGTACTCCTATGGTGAACTTTATGGTTTTGTTTTTTTGCTTTATCATACAGGAAACAGTTTAATCCAGACCTGCAGAAGGTACAGTTTGAATGGAATTTGTGTTACAGAACATTTAGTATTTGAATCCAACATTAAATAAAGAAAACACAAATACTTTTTTAACCTCCACATTTGAATCCTCAGGTTGCACTTTCTTTAACCTGGTTTAATGAGGGGGAAAAATAAAGTCTCTCTTAGTCTGTTAGGCAGCTCTGTGGCTGAAGATGTAAAATTCGAATTCAGTAGCTGTGATCATGTTCCTAAGTATTTTTAATGGTTAGCTGTAGAGAGAGTAATTCTTTTTGCAGTTTTGCTGTGTCTGGTGTAGGTTTCATCTAGAACATTTCGGTTGTATTTCTTATGACTAAAATAATATTCCTGGAAGTAGGATGATGCTTTAGAGACTGTATTGAGATTTTGCTTTTGAGCAAAGAAAATGAACTGGTTTTTTTCTGCACTGTTAGTTTTGTTAAGTGCTTTGAGGATGGTGGATGTAATAATAGAGAATGAAGCATATGGCTTCTGAAAGCTTTTTTGTTTCCTCGTTCTGTTTGATTTTAAATGTTAACTGAATCATGGCTGGTTTTTGGTAAACACTTAACTGATGACTCGTATTATCACATTGTCCTTGTTTCCTTGTATTTGAGGGCTATTGCTGATGATTTTTTTTGTTCTTTCTGCATTTACGTTCTTCCTTGATTTTCAAAGTTGCATGTTGTCTTAGATGCAGTTTCAGCAACAAGAAACCAAAAGGAATCCTGGTGCCAAACCCTGCTCTGCTGTCTATGCTGTACATAGTACACTGTATCTGAGAAGTTCTGGTCGATGCTTTTGATGGGTTGTACCCCAAGGAACAGATGTTTTCTATTACTGGGCTTTTGTTTCAGCTTTCAGTCACACGTTCTTCAGATCACTGACTTGTGATCCATTTTGAGACTGACATAAGAGGGACCTGAGTTACTGATGTTAATTTTGGGTAACTAGACGTGATGAGGGGGAGCAGTACTTCACATCCTGGTCTTGTGCTTCACTTTCTTTTATTAGCCTCTGAGTGAATTTCTGAGTATTTTGAACATAGGATAAGGGCCAAGAGGTAGCTGTCTGAAATTCAGTTTAGAGAAAGACTGAAATAGTGAAATTATGAGCTTGACGATGGCAAGTTAATGAGTTTTCTCAGTGAGTGAGAAAGCCTTGTGACTTCTGATGCACATCCACAGCCTGCTGGGTTTCTTTGGTGCTTCTTGATGTCCAGATTGCAGCCATGCCCAGGAACTTTTCTTTGCACCTGGAGAGAAAGAAGTTACTATCTTTCTTGAATAGTTCTCTGCTATGACTGCAAGTATAAAACTCCTTGCAACTTCATACTGGTACTTCACTTTTCACTGTTTACCATTTTCTATCTGGATGTAGTAGTGTATGTTGCTCGATAAAAGTTCCAGTGACTTTTACTGTACCTGATTTAATTGAAGATACCCACTTGACTTTTTTTATTTTACTGTCTGAGCAGAAATGGTAGAGCTTAAGAGTTGTCCTTAATGAAGCTTGTGTGGCATTTTTGATAACAGCTTTTCTGTTACAGGACTTCCTTCCCTTTTTACTTCACTTAATCATAGACTGGCTGAGGTTGACAGGTATCTCTGGAGGTCATCTTCTCTTCTCCTGCTCAAGCAAGGCCACTTGCAGCAGGTTGCCCAGGACAGTGTCTAGATGTCTTTTGAGTATCCCCAGAGACTGAGATTCCACTGCTTCACTGGGCAACCTCTGCCAGTGCTTGGTCACCCTCAGTAAAAAAGCATTTCCTGGTGTTCAGACGGAGCCTTCTGTGTTCCAGTTTGAGCCCATTCCCTCTTGTTCTGTCACTGCTGGAAAGAGTCTGTCTCTGTCTGTGCACCTTCTCTTCGGGTATTTACGTACATTGATGAGGCCACTCCCCCCATTCTGCCCCCACCCCCCCAAAAAAAGCTTTCTTCTCTAGGTTGAACTACTTGACATAACCAAATCTGTAATCCTTCAGGCAAACTCAAGGCCCTGTATACTTGCATGCCTTTGAGAAGGGGTTGGATTAAGGATTGAGTTTAGCAGGGGTGGTGGTAACAGTAATTCATTACTTGGTAGGTGGAGGAGTGGGTGGGTTTGGGATATGGTTCAGAGAAAGTCCTGTGAAAATGTGGTAAGATGCATATTTCAGTTCCACATAATTTCTGTGCTTGCAAATAAGGCATAATTGACTGTGTCAGCTGTAGCTGAGCTGGAGACTGTAATTCAGTTCTGTGAGGGAAGAAACAGGTTAAACATTTGTCTGATGGTGATAAAATTGCCCAAGTCCTCTTATATGTTCTGTCTAGGAATTGCATGTAAATCATTGTAAATGATGGTTTAATGTGCATACCATGTTTAGAAGAGGTGAGGCTGAGTTCTTACTGTACTTCTGCTTATTAAGCAGTTCATTTTATGAAGCTATGTGCATGAAGATTATTTTAGAAGTACTTTTTAGTAAGAGTAAAGCCAAATTTTGCAAAATCATACAAGGTCTTATGAGGTGGACTGGATCAGCCTATTTTTCCTGTTACTGCAAATCCAGCCACCTTCCCCCATATCCCCAGGACCCCCACAATTGTAAACAGGTTAAAATAAAGTTAGATGGTGAAAATTACTTTGTAAGTAGGATCTTGAATCTGATAAGTTCTGTGACGGCTCTTATAGTGCAGTCCTCTGAAGTGAAACATCAGTGAGATTTAGTTTCTGCTAGGAAACCTACCTCAAATATTTATGACTTACCTCCCTTGCTGGTTCTGTTAGGGAGTGCTTTTGAGTACTTCAGTCATAGGAGAGGAAAGTAAAAATGTATAACTTCTATATTTCTTCTCAATAAATAAATTCATTAAAATATCTGATCAACAGAAGGCATCCTAAGCATTTCAGTAGTTATCAAATGACCCACCTATTATAAAATATGATAAAACATAGGTCAGGAAACCACAGAATCATCCTGTTTCGGTTGATTTTAATTTCTAGGCAAAAAATGAGCATGTAAAGTGAGGCATCCATCCTTGCAGGCCAGAAGAAGCAGGTTTTGAACATTGAGTCACACTGTGGTAACTAAAACCTTTTCCACCTAGCAAAAAAACCAAGTAGCTCTTTGGGACTGGAGCTCCATGTAGGAGAGAAAAAATGAAAGAGTTCAGTGCCTGGAGTCGGCATCGTTTTCCTTGCCAGAGCTTTGTTAAGGTGGATGAGTGGCCAGGAACTGGTTTTGTGGTTGTAGGTCCCCTTTTAGTGACGGACCCTTTTGGAAAAGCTGGCATGCTTTCCTCCCCTTTCGGTTGCTCCATGGTATTGGAGAAAATTTAGGATCACTTGTTTGAACATTCTTCTGATGATGCGTTTTCTCCTTGACTCAATAGGCAGGTCCTAGTGCAGTGAGCAGGAGAGAGAGACAGAATGAGTAGTTTGTGGAGGAGCAGGAGGAGGATGTGGCTTGCGGGTACTTACAAGACAGGTTCAGAGTGGGGAAAAAAGGGGGAAGAGTTTGGTATTCTTGATCACTGATATGATGGGTTGCTGCTTTGATTTGTTTGTGCAAATTATCCAGAGTCTGGCTCATAGCGGCAGAAAGCAAATCATGAATGCTGGGGAACCTTAGGTGTGTCTTCACAGACAAAACAAACAAAATTCCTGCTTTGATGAACTGCACTGAAAGTGAGTAATGAAATGTTGTCGGGATCGATGAGCCCTGGTGGAATACTGGGGGAGGAGGGAGGGGGTCTCTGTTCTCAGCATCCCTTTTGGGTATTAAATCTGCCTGGTGAATTGTTTCACACTGCCGCTGTGTTTCAGTCTTTTGAAATGGTGCTGCTCTGTTAGTGTGAGGCAGCTGGGGCTTCAGTAATGCCAACTGGAAAGTTGTGAGATTGTTTTGCATCTCCTCCTGGTTTTCCTGTAAATGCATTTTTGTTCTGCATTCATGGGTAGTGCAGCACTGATGAGCTGCCTTTTCCCCAGAAGGTTATATATGGACAGACATGCTGTGAAACACTGTGGAAGTTTTTTCAAGATAAAATTTTCATTCTTTGTTAAAGAAATGTTGAAGGGGAAGAGGCACTCTTCTGGCATTCTCATGGTGTGGAATGTTAGTTCTGTTTAGAGATTCACTTAGTCCTTTTGTTGAATAAAATGAGACTGTTACCACGCCTTACATTTCCTGAATAACCTCAACTTCAGACTTCTCAATTTCTCTGCCAGGTGAAGTCACCTCACATAAGCACAGCTCAAACGCTGTGCTAAACTTTGCTAAAATGTATATCTAACTCTACTTATTTTATTACCCTTAAAGCTTAAAAGCATTCAGCTGAAGACAACTCCTAAGGGACTGAAATTAGAGCTTTACACTAGGTTGGTTTATCCAAATGTATGCTTGGCTGTTAGGACTCTGTCACATTTTATATGGTATTTATGGCTAGAGTGGTGTGGAGCTCTGCTTTCTTGAGGTTTTAAAGACCAGCTTGGAAGAATTGGTACCCTTAGCCCTTCCAGGACTTGTTGTGAATTGACCTTCCTCGCAGTTCAGCTTCTGGGCTGTATCAAAACTTGTTGAAATACTGACCTACATTTAGCCTCCACCCTTCTTTTTCAGGCGCTTTATGTATTTATGAAATCTGAATTTCTATTTAAAAGAAAACAAACAATCAAACAAAAAAAAGTGGAAATATGCACTCATTTTACTCTTCTAAAAATTAAGATTTGTATTAAGCTTCAGACCAGTGTAAAAAAAAAAGCTGCTCAAAAGCACTTCTTAAAGAAGATGCTGTGAATATTTTCCAATTATATTTAAATCCAAAACATCACAGCTCCAAGAGTCTCAAGGTTAACCAAAACATTATCATATGTTTCTGGAACTTAGGCTTTCAAGTCTTTTACAGCAGTTGGATATCTAACTAAAGCTCTGGGAGAGTTCAGCCAAAGAAATACTTGTTTACAGTGTGAGAATTTTAGATTAACATCATTGTGCTTTTAACTCCTAAACAACTTCCATTTCAGTCATGTTAAAATCTCTGCTGAAAAGTGAGATCCAGTTAAACATTTATTTATTTTTAGTTGTCTCTGAAGAAAACTACAGCCTTTTATGAATTCACATTAGAGTGTAGGGTTGACTTTTTTTTTGTAATCACCAGATTTAATCCAAGTATTTTTCCTCACTTGATATCACTGCATTCCTTGGGCTCTTTCTTTTGTTCCTTTTTTAATTTGATAGGAATTATGATAATTCAGTTAAAGAAAGGTTTTTGTTCTCAAATGTGCTTGCATATTAGAGTATACATTGAAGTCTAACTGATCATCTCTGATACAGAAGGTCTTACTCTTGGTGCTTTGTGTTCTGGGAATTTTCTGGGGTTTATTCGTTGTGTATATAGTGTTTGAGAACAACTTCGAATGGTTTTAAGGGAAGTTATGTCTCTGGCTTTGGGAGTGAGATAATCTATTTAAACATGCTTCTTCCTTCCCTTTCTTCTTTCTCTGGCATAAAACTGAAAAGAGCACAAAATGTTTTTCTTGGATGTATTCGTAAGTCTTCAAATGGGCTTTCGTGAATAAGTGGAAGTAAAAATTTTGCTCGTTAAAGTTGCTGTTCTCAGCAGCTGCATGTATACTCAGCGATGTTTAAGTGCTGTGATTTGAGAGCTGGCTTATCCTATTCTATTAGTCTCTTGCATTTGATCTGGCAAAGAAATGCCTGTGATGTAGTTGTGATCTCATAGTGACTTCCATGACAACGAATCTCAGAAATTTGGACTTCATGGCAAGGTTCTTTGGGATATCAAAACTGAGGTCATGGTAACACCTTCTGCCTTAGAGTTTTAGAGCACAGCAACAAGGATGGGAAGAATAGTTTTTCAACTTTTAGACATGGGAAGAGGGAGGGACCAGAAGGACAGTACCTACTTGGATAAGGCTCTCATGCTGTCAAAAAACCACCCTGAAGCCCTGCAGAACGGCAGGATTCAGTGGCCTGAAGGTGGGACAGTGAGCAGCCTTTTCACGGTTTAGTCTCTGCTGATTACAGCTTTGGTGAATGCTGCCCTCTGAACCGTGTATGTGTCTTGGACTTCTTGCTTTTATCGGAGGAGGTATGTATAATGACAAGTTGCATTTTTCCTTCTACAAATTTTCTTTTCATTCCAGTGAATCAGTTTTGTACTAGTTTTCAAAAAGCCATGTTTTGGGCAGTGTACTGCTTGAACTTTAAAAACAGTCTTTGTGTGTTAAATGGAGAACCATTTAAGGCACCATACTGTTCTGCATTTTAAACTTGCTGATCACTGGTTTCTCAATTTATTTACAGTGTTGTCTTGGCTCTTACAGAAAGTGTGCTTAACAGTCCCCTATTGTTTTAGAATTTTTAAATAACATTCTGTAAGCAAATGAAAATTATTACTGTGATTGAAAAGCTATTACTGAAGTTTGTAATGCAGTTTTTAAAACTTGTAAGATTATTATCTTCGTTATCCCTTGCTTATCCTTTGCTTGGCTTTTTGGTTTGCTTGGAGAAAATTGATGTTTACACACATCTGTTAAAATGATTTTAAGGATTGGCATTGCCAAATTGTCCTGGTTTTGGCTAGGATAGAGCTAATTTTTCTTAGCGGCTAGAATACCGCTGTGTTTTGGATTCAGTATGAGACAAATGCTGATAACATACTGATGTTTTTAGTTATTGTTAAGAAATTGAGGACTTTCCAACTTCCCATGTTTTGCTACATGCAGATACATGAGAAGCTGAGGAGGGAGCACGGCTAGAGCAACACACCCAAACTGGCCAGTGGAGTATTCCGTATCATACAACATCATGCTCAGTATATAGATGAGGGTTGGTTGGGAAGTAGGGGCTGTCTCTCTTTTGAGATTGCAGGATTTTCTCCTCCAGGATCACTAGCTGGGAGCTGGCTGGGCTGAGCCTTGGTTGGTGGGTGGTAAGCAATTGCGTGTATACTACTCGTTTGTATATTCTATTATTATTTTATTTTTATTTCAATTAGTAAATTGTTTTTATCTCAACAAACCCCTACCCCTCCAACTTTCTTCACTGTTCCCATGGGCAAGGGAGAGTATGCAAGTGGCTTCATAGTCAGCTGCTCGCTGAATTTAAAGTTCAACAAGTATCATCTCTAAACCTTATGCCCGTAATATTTTAATACTGTTTCTAAGAGTTGAACACTGCAGGTAGCAAAATGTGTATTCCAGGTGCAATCTCAGAATTCACATATATGCTGAGGGTGAGTGCTGCAATTAATAAAGCGAGCTGTTCCAGAAACTAAGATGTGAGGAGTGCAAGTCCCTTTTCGTTCAAAAGTGGATAACTTCATTTTGCAGCAGAGTGGTTGGTCTGTTAGACTGATGGTAAAACAGACAGGTGACTAGTATCTTTTCGGGATGTTTTAGAAAACAGATTTTCTACTTCAGCATTTTAATATTGTGTTGCACAGTACATAAACCCAGCCTACCTCTGTGGAATCTGGAGCCGTTACTCATTACTGTGCTGTACTAAACTAACTCAGCAGAATACAAAAATATGTTTAAAAGGGAATGTAATCTTCAAGAAAATAAGTGAATAAATTTCCATGAAAAGCAGTTTCTTAGTGGTCTATCAATAGGAAGGAAGTTTTGAAGAAAAACTTTTATTATGCTCATTCAGATTTTGCAGGCTTTTTTAAAAAAAATTATGCTTTGCACTTTGCTTCAATTTTATTATAAGCTAGTGTGGCTGGGAAAGAAATGGAGTGAGAACCTCCTACCAGAGACACAAATCATGTGGCAGCCAAAAAACATTTGAGTCAGTCCAGACTTGCAGAAAAATGTAAAGATGAGGAGGTTGGAACAGTGACAGTGGATTTTAGAAGAAGCTTATAGGTGGTTCCCCCCCCACTTATACCGGAGAGAAGATAGGTACTGAATTAAGTGTGATAAAACTTTGGGCAGTTTGGCATCAGAAGTGAGCACCTTGTCTCTTCGGAATCTTCTTTTAAAAAGTTAAGAAACTAACGAAGAAGTGGGAAATTAATTTTGTTTTGCTTTCTTGGTATTAAATGTACAAGAACAACCTGTTTGACTTTATTCCTGCTTTTAGATTTGAATTCTCTGTGGAGGGTTCCTTATTTACCTTCTCCTTTCCTATCGTGTTGTACATTTGAAGTTTTAAAGATGGTTAATCCTTCATCTCTTTGGATAGTTTGGTATTGTTTTGGTGCAGATCAGTTAGACTTGACTTCACACAAACTTCTAGAATGACAAAACAAGAGTGACTGAAATGTGACTTTAAATGTGACATGTTGAGAAGTTGGGATTGTGAGAAAATACTCAAAATCAAGCAGGAAGACTTGGGATAAAAACAGGTTTTCTGACTGAAGCAGGTCCAGATGAGGATTAGTAACAAAGGAAACTAACCAAACCCACCTCCTATAAACCTAGACAAAAGACTAACCACAGTCATGACCATAGAAGGAGCAATCCAGAAGCAGCAGAGAAATAAAAGTGATCTTTATGGCTTTCAGCTCTCAGTGCTGTTTCTATGGCTGCTTGTCTCTGAGCACCTAACAGTAAGTTTGAAAAAGGACTTGGCTTCTTACAGCGTTTCACATGGGAAAGCTAAATGGAACCAAATGTCCATGAGTATTCTTCAAGATTTTATGCACAGTAAAAGCATAAGATTGTGAAGGAGGGAAACCTTTAATAATGCCTTAGAAAGTATTGTTTCTTTTCCTTCTTCTGGAACTTCATGTTCAGAGTCATGTATGTCACTGCAAAAAAACTAGGTCAAACACTGCCCCGCACTCCATGGGGGGAAATTATAGAAAGATCTTCTATGATCTCTTGCTTTATTTAAAAGATTTTTTTTTTTTTTTTTTTTTTAAAAAAACCCCGGTTTTTTTTTTTTTTTTTAAATTTGGTTTCTATGGCATTGCTGCCATTCTTAGATATGTGTAGAAGGAGCTCTCTCCCTTTCCCCTGCCTTTTATGCAAGACACCTGGTTTTCTTTAGTTTTCTGAATATGTGAGCATATCACAAGCAGTGGTCTGTACTGGTCGTCTTCTCTGAGTTTTAAGTTCAAGGAGTAGGGCTCTGTAGAGGTAAAGGAATGATACCTGAGCTCTTTAGTGTTGCTACCAAAACTCTGAAGCTAGAATAAAAAAACTGATACCATGAGGTTTTTAGCACATTTTATGGATATACCCTTACTGGTTACTTAGTGTGTTTGCTTTTCTATCACTTGTGACATGTAATTTAACCATTGCTTTGTGTTTTGAGTGTTGTAACGTGCTCTGATGAGACTTGGGAGACCAAGTCTGAATTTGCAAGTACTTTCTGCTTTGTTCCTCATTGTCAGTTCTAGTGTGAATTAACTATGTGTCCTTTTTTTGATGGAGTTGAGTGTGTTTCCGTCAGTACGAGAACGTTACAAATGTCTCCGTTCTTGCTCATCTATTTTTAGTCCTGTTGCTTGTATCTGTTTCTATTCAAGGAATTCCTTTGGAAGCTGTTCCAGGAGACCATGATTCGGTGACACGGGAGGGGAGCTGGGATGGGGGCAGGGAGAGCACAAGCTCGGAGCCTGTTCATGATCCGGCAGTGAGATGTCTGACATCCAGTGCCTCTTCTTGTGTGCCACCTTGTTTACAAGAACCCTGTTTGAGGAGAATTCCCTCTTCTGGTATTGTCCTGGCTGCGAGGCTCCCAGCTTGTTGTAGCTCTTTTTTTTCCATCATTTGGAGTAGCTGGGTGTCAACTTGAATCCTCTTACTTGGTTTGTTTTTCTGTGTAAACAGCAGTCAGTTTTAGGGGCTGTTCAGATACGGGCTGTTACACTGGGGAGAGCAGCTGAAATATGCATTTCTACAGTTTGATAGCCAAAGCCAACAATTCCCAGTACTTGTCTTTTTCCTGCCCTTGTTACAATTCAGCATCTTTTTTTTGTTCTGATACTAGTTTAATCTGGGTTAGCTTTCCTACTAAGTTTTTTTCAAAGTTTTTATGTTACTTAAGCTTTTTTTTCCTCCTTTTTTTGCAGTTGCATGAATTACTCATCTTGTGGGCATATAAGGGAGTGATCAGCTGAAAAGTTTTTCCTTTTTTTGACTGTTGTGTCTTATGGTTGGTACTATTGACCCCTTACAAACCTGAAGTGTCCTTGATGATGCATGCTTGTAGCTTGTGTTGTATGTACTGACAAAGCCCAGGCTTAAACCATTTAAAAAATGTCCTGCTAACATTGTCACTAGAGATATGGGGGATAGTGGTTTTGAGACAAGTTGGTCACAGTTAAAACAGGAAGGTCACAAGTCCTGTACAGCTTTAGTAGTGCACATCAGTCTTATCTGAGTTGCTTTGGCTACTTAAATATTTTTTTCCTTGCAGTATTGACAGCAGAATCATAGTGTGACCTGAGATCGTGTGTCCTTTCACGTATTCTTTGAAGTGAACGTCTGTAACTTGTTTAGCTCGTACTCTTGCAGCTGTTTCCTCACCTACTTATATATGTGTATGTGTGCGCCCTGAGCTCACCAGGACTTTTAGCTGATCCCAGATAGACTGGAAAGCTGTGCAAATTATTGCAGTGTGCACCTTTGCTTTATGATTTTTTTGGTGGAGGGAGCCATGTGAAGAACTACTAAGTCACCCAGCCCTTTCTTCTTGGACGAGTCTGTCTGGATTTCCTCCTTTCCCCATCAGAGGGACTGTTGTGAGTTTTAATGAGCTGGCAGAGGGAGCAAGCCTTGTCAAGGTGGGGCTTTTAGATAGGGAAAGGATGGACGTGTAAGTGTATTCCTGTGAAAGTGAAATTTAAAGATAACCCACAAAAGTATTGAATATTTGGTTGCGTATACAAAATCACTAAAGATTGCTGTCGGCAGCTAAATTGCTTTAGGGTGGTTTGAGTCGCTAGTGTAATGCATGAAACTGAATGTGGACAGATACTTCTGCAGGTGAGTGAAAGGACTGAACTCTAGGTTAACCACCAGCAGTGTTGGTCAGGCTGACCTAGTGTTGGCTGATTATAGCCTCCTCTTGTTGGGACAGAGGCACCTGCGAATTTTTATAAGTGTGTTCTTCGCTACAAGTTACTGGATGCTAACAGGTGTCCAAGAGACTGGGCATAAGAGTGTTCCTCAGTAAAGGTAGTACAAGTCTGTTTCCCCACTGGTGATCAAAAGAATATATATGCCATAAGATAGTGATATATTCAAGGTCACTGCTGGCATTCCCTTTCTGGATTTTTTTTTTTTTTTATTTTTCAAAATGCCTGCAAGGCATTTTCAAGGTTTTAATTTTTTGTTGCATGGAGAGGGTCTGCCAATATCAAACGTTGCTATACTGGATCCAGGAAAAACAAAATGTGGAACCTCACATTTTACTGATGTTATAATGGTGCATGGCTGCTGAAATGCAAGTTCCACCTTTCCTTGTGAACCTGATCCATATCCCTCATGTTGGATACAGCAGTTGTGTAGCCACATAGTTTTCCACTGGATAGGCTTATTCAGCTGACTCCGTTTTGTTTTAGAGGTTTAGTTTGCTCTTGGGTCAGCTTACTGAACCCACACCCTCTTCAGCTGGGCAGTCGTTAGAGTGATTGAAGGGAAGTAACAACATTATGTGGTTAAGGAGTGGGGGAGCAGGAAT
>NW_010418827.1:15220-28056 GCF_000710305.1 Buceros rhinoceros silvestris
TGTTTCTGGTGACAGCTGACAGATGTGTGGTGTTAGATGTGAGCTGAAACTTGATTTTGAAGGAATAAACTGTTTGGGTTCTACTTGCACTGTGGGTAGAACTTTAAATGAATATACAACCAGGTCCTAAACAGGAACTAAAACTAGTCATGTTTTTCTGTCCCAAACTGCTCGGGTGTCCTGTGCTTATTGTGACTTCATGAAGGTTGTGTTAGTTCTGGCTGCAGAGGGTAATGATTTTCAACCCTGAAAAACCTGCTATTTCAGTTTTTTACTGAGCTGCAGTAAACCTTTCCTTTTGTGAAGTACTAGTTAATGTTTCTTACAAGCCTCCTAGTTAATGCAGTGTATATTGAGTCTGAGTGTTTGTGGCAGTGGGTGACTAGGCTGTAGTTCTGCTAGCTGCTGCTTTGTTGAAGTTGTAGGTACTGTAGTGCCCTTGCACTGGAGGCTGCTCAGGAAACTTTAGGAAGGGAAAACACATAGAGCTTTACCTTTTCTGGTTTTCTTTGTCGATTGTTCCATTTTTTTGGAGGAGACAAACCCAGAGGAGCAGGTACGAAGAGGAGATTTGCAATACTGATGGTTCCCCACCACTGAATGCAAAAGCGTTGGAATAAACAGCGAGTATACTGTGTATTGACTGGGATAGTATTTTCCTTTATCTCCTTAGGCTAGAAAATAAGGGAGCAGAAGGCTTGGAAATGGAGGTCTTCCTTTCCTACTGTAGCAAGAGGAAGTAGTGTGTGCATGGCTGTGCAAGCACCAGGAACCACCTCTGAGCCACTGTGGTCTCTGTATGCTTCCCAACCCAAGTTACTGAGTCAGGTGATGGTTCAGGACAGCATTCAGTGTGGTCAGTGATGGGAATACATTATCTCTTTTACTGAGGTAGCTTTTAGAGAGAGTTCATATAAGAAAAGCTTTTTCTGTGCCAGAGGGTAAGAAATGAAGTCCTTCCATCAGAGATGAAGGGACATGTACTTAATTTTTCCCACAGGTCTTAAGAGTATCAGGACAGGCCAGAGCTTTTCTTAAAGTATTCCTTGGCAGAGAAGCAAGCTTCAAAAGTGAACTGGCTGTTCCCCTTCCTCACAGGAGCCCCATGATTGCTGCTCCTCAGAGAGAATTCCTGTTTTCTGTACATTATATTTCTATGTGGACCAATGCAGCCTCTGTTTTTTAATTACTTTAAAAAAAAAATATTTTTTAATTGTCTAATTCATGGTAACAACTGTGTCTGGTCCATTTTATGGTCTAGTAAGATCCTCTAGTTCTGATAGTCCTGAGACTGGTGCTTAGAGAGAAAATAACATGCAGTTAGTCTAACTGGGTCGCTGTTACTTGAAGTTTCATTATAGTCAGTGTTAAGTGCCAGTAACTGGTGCATCTTGCACGTCCGTGCAGAAATGGGGCTTGTGATGAGTTCGGACAGGGAGCAGGACTTTATTTTTGCACGTGGAAGTCCAGCTGGTTGCTATCTACAATGGTGGTGTTCTTGCAGAAAGGCAGCAAAGGTGAGAATAGCGACTTTGTAGATATGGTTGTCTGAAGCATAAGTCAAGTCCTTTGAATCTTCTAGGACATTCATTGAGTCTTAAGGACATTCACTGTCTTTTGATTGAATCTCTCAGGAGTATGGTCTTCTGACAGCAGCAGAAGTGGGTGGGTTTTGCTAACCAGCGTTTTAGCACTCTGAAGATTCCCTTGGTTGTGCGAAAGATAAAGCCCTAGGTGGAAGTTTGTCAGGCTTCTCTGATTTTAGTGCAATTTTATTGTTGTTTTGTTTTTTTTTTTTAAATACCAGCGAAAGTTGAGTTTGGGGAAATATAGATTCCTCCTTCAGAAATTTTAGTATGAGTAAGAGTACTTGTTGGCTCAAAGTTTGAGTATTTGTAAAGAAATGAGGATGGCAGGTATGCTGGATGTCTGTTGAGTAATTGGCAGATTTTGCTTAAAGCTAGAGTAATCACCAATATATGCTAAAACGTAAAACACGTCTGTTGGGGAGGGACACTGGAATAGTACCAGAGACAGATACTGTGAGATTAGAAGATTTTTAAAATAACTTTAATGATTCAAACCTGCTCTACTACTGGAAAACTTGCACTGTTCAATCCCTTTTCCCCATCACGCTTTTGAGAGGAGCTCTGCATACGTGACAAGCCTTTGCCTAACTTTTGAAGAGGGCTACTTCTTTCTCTTACAAAACAATGCTGTCTTTTATTTTATTTGTAAGACCTGTTTGTGTATTTCTTTGTCTTCCTCTGTACAGTGTTTGCTTAGGAATACTAATCCTTGAAATGAAGGGTTTTGGGTTTGGTTTTTTTTTTCCTGGTAGTAAGAAATTACTGATTTCTGTAGATCAGGGTATGTTCTTAGCTAATTACAGATTGACTTGGCAAAAAATTAATTTCAGCTAACAACTCATTGGGTTTTTAGAAAGGTGGGTAAGAGTATTCGCTTGTTCATTTGGCACTTTGTTAACACAAATGGAAGCGTATATGTTAGTTTATATGTTTGCACTGGTATTCTGACCTCTCCCAGCAATCCTGTTGTCTTGGTAAAACATGAATGCATACAGATGGTACAATTTCTCTCTCTTCTGGTGTTTTATGAGTGATGCAAGTCTACTCCTGGCGATCGATGTTTTTCCTATTTACTGTAGAAGACTATAAGACAAGACATGAATCCTCCCAGGATCCATAAGCTCAGATTGTGTTGTTGGCTTGGGGCAGTACAGACACTGAGTAATCAGCGCTGATCCTGAGGAACATCTGACTCTCGCAAACTCTTTTTCCCATTCAGGTACTTATAAAGGTGGTGAGATACTTCAGACAACAACACTTGAGGGAAATGCGTTACATTGATGCTTTGCAGATGTAATTTTTTCCTCATGTTCATGTCACACTACTGCCACAGCAGCAAAATCTAGACTCATTTTCTAGAGTTTCTTTTAACACAAAGTAGCCATGCCATCATGAGACAGCGTCCTGTAGCCTTTCCCCAACCCTGTCGTTGTGAGAAATCCTTGACTGAGTAGCTTTGTGTTTAGAGTATAAAAAAGCAATCATACTTCTAAGGTGTTCACAGAGATTTCTGCACAGTGTTCTTTATCACAGCTCCTTGTCCAGACCGTCAAGAAAATAACTTTCTTGAGATTGCCTCAGGAAAAGAATTGAAACTGCAAATGTAATGTTCAGTTGATGGAAGTGAGTATTTAACTTCAGAAGGATTCTTGAAAGTCAGGTGGTAATGCAGTGCGTGGTCTGTTCCTGAAGTTCAGCAGTAGATTTACTGTGTCTTGCAGGGTTTCAACCCTGTCAAGTCAATTTGTATTCTGTGTTCCTCTAGCTTTTCTCACTTCTTTGGGTCTGAAAGGAATAGATTTCTTGCCGAAGGGAAGTTGAACAAAAGATCAAAGAAAACATTATGATAGCTTTAAAAACCTACTTTTTGTGTTGATATGCGTTCAATTACTCCCTTCATTTCTTTGCCTTCCTCTTTTGCTTTTAAAATCCCAAGCAAATACCCAACTAAATCTGTTGATTGCAAGATTTACAGTATGGAGCCTTTGGGAGGTGATGGGATTTGGTCTCTTTAAAATGGGTGTTGAGCTACCAATACTCAGTACTGCTTTTGGAAACTAGAGTAATTGTCATTCCATCACCAGTCTTGTGACGGCTTCTTGTACGGCACGATCTGCTGATGTAGTGTAGGTCCTTGGGCTGAACTTGCTGTACAGACAGAAACACTAAAACAAACAGAACATTGGGATTTGGGATGATTTGCCTCCTAAATACCTCTGTTGCTTTCCATTTTTAAGTCTAGTTGTTTGATTTTATGAGGAAGAGATGAAATTTGAATTCCTTTGAGTTTGAGAAGATAAACATCAAGTGAACAATTTTCTTAACTACTGATCAAGGGCTTTTTTAAGTTTTTGGGTTTTTTTGGGTTTTGTGTGTTTTTTTTTTTTTTTTTTTAAGCAGAAGCAAAGACAACCTTCCTCTGTTACATCAGTGAAAAAATGGTTTACAGCAATCTTGTGCTTCTATTTTACTGTCAGAAAGAAAGTATGACCCTCTTCTTTAGACACACAATTTTGGGAAGTCCAGTCTCTTTCTTTAATGCTTTCTTCTCCTGTTTTGATAGTGCTCTGAGGATCTGTTTCATTTAACATGTATGTTTCTTCAAAATAGAGCTGTTTTGTCTGCTTACTAGGGTTGCAATGTGTCTACAGGGTCAAGTATTTTCTGCTGATGAGGGACTTTTGCGCTGAGCCAGACCCTGACATGGAAATGGAAACATCTGCTTGTCTGAATATTTTTTTTATCTTTATTAAATTAAGAGTTGTCTTCCTCCTGGTCTCAAATCTTCTTTCCTCATTTGATCTACAGTTAAAATTAAGTTCATCAGTTTGTGATACGCTACTCATCGCTATGACAACATCCTGCCAAACAGACTGTAATATGAGGAATTGGAGAGAATAAGAAGCTGTTTTGCAAGCAAGGAAATGTTCTCATTCAGCTCCATCTTATTAATTAATAATATCCCACTTAATGCTCAAAATTATAGTCACTATGGTAATTCAAAGTCAGTGGCTATCTGCCTGCCTTCTCCCTGCTGCTGTGGTACTCTAAAGAGTAGGTGTGGTGGGGTGTGAAGCCTCAGCCCACGCGGGTGCCAGGAAGGTGCGATGTTTCCCTGGTCAGTGCACCGTCGGCTCTGGAGCAGAGCCCGTCAGCTGCTCCTCGCGTGTGCCAGGGCTGGGCTGGTTGCTGTGTCTGGATACTGCCTGTAGATAGTAGGAGCCAACTAAGGGGAAATAAAATAGCTTTATTTTGAAAGCTGTCTTTGTATAAGCTGCCAATTGTGCTGTTAAGAAGACTGGATTGTGTCTGAAAGGATTATAACATGTCGACGTTGGCTTGATGGGGAATATCAAACTGAGGGTGTGTTTCCACACTTGCCTAAAGCGAGCACAAGTCCATTCTGCTGCCAGGAAGAGGCTGTGGCCTGCGCTAGTTTTCTGCTTCAGACCTGTTTCCAAATTGTGTGGCTCATGGGCTACTGCATGGTCAACCAAGATGAGGATCTTCTTTATAGATCCTGTTATACTGTTCAGGTTGGTTGGCTCTGTTCCTGCCAGCGGGCTGATCTTGCTGTGCCACTTCATCCCCTAGGAGTGTTTCAAACATTTGTGTGCTTTCTTTTTCCCTTAAAGTGTCCTTTCCTCCTGCCTCCTAAGCAGCTGTGGCACAGAGACACTACAAAATACATGTTAGGACGGAGAGAAAAGACACAGTCCTCTTCAGGTACCATGGGTTGCCTGGCTATCAGAAATGCAGGCTATATTTCAGCGTGTGCTTTACAAACAAATGGAAACCCCTTCATTTTAACATGCATGTACTGCTGTCATGTCCAAAACGTGAGTTGCAGTATTTTGAGTAGCTTTGGTGAAATTAGAGAAAATAGCATTGAAACATCAGAATTCTTAGGTACAAAAATATGTGTAAACATGATGTTAATTCAGAAATTATGACCAAATTGAGACCCAATGGAGTTATAATTTCTCAGCATATCTTAAATCACAGGCAGTCATATTTGAAACTATTAGCTTGTCTTTCAGAGAGGTTAGCGTTCGCTCTCATGTTCTCTCTTCAGGGCTTTTTTTTTTTATTGCTTATTGTGCTAGGTTCAAGTAGTGATGAGCTGAGTGATACTTCAAAAAAAAAAAAAGCAAACCCCAAACTCCAAAGTCAGTTAGCCAGGCTTATAAAGATGATTTTAACACAAAGAGCAAAATTAATTTCTACTGCAAACTCAACTGAAGACATAACATGTTTGACATACCAGTGGACAGCCAGGACCAGACAGTCAACATTAAGTATTGAACGTGCTGTTCAGGATGTCTCCACATCTACTTAGTATTTTGCTTTCCAGAGAACATACTGTCACGAGTTTGAATAATTCCTGTTATGACTGTATCTTACTTTTAGGATGTCAGGTGCTGTGCACTGTTTGTTCTGGGACTTAGGACGCAACAAAGCTAGAGTGCCTTAAGAGACTGGAAGACAGACTAGGTGTGCTGAATAAATTCATAAAGCTGGAGAAACACAGTGTTCCAGTTCAGCTGATACTATGGTCGGTTCCTGATAAAGGCAGGCCATTTCTTGTAAATGTGTAGAGTTCATGGAAATACACTTTCTTCTCTGATTTTATCAAATGCTTTAACTAGCACATAAAGAAATTCAGTGTCAGGGTTCAATTTTGGCCAACAAAAATATATTTCTAAAATGAAGAAGCGATTTAGATGATAATGGGGTTAGTCATCTTTTGGATTCTAGATGAGGCTCCTGAGCATTGTGAATCGACGATTAAGCTGAAGCATCTCACTGCAAGTTTAATTGTTGAGTACCCTTTACTTGTTGAATGCTGGGGAGCGGTTGGATGTTGAACACATCATCGTCCATGCAATGGCAGCAGTCTGCTCAGTTTTCAACTGAGCCTTGTCACGCACTGAACTCTATGCTAGCCAGCTTGCACCAAAGCTGCTGCCCTGACAATTTGCGCGCAGAGCCACCTTTGGAAGTTGGTGTTGCAGTAAAAGCACTTTGCTGCTTGTCTGCACATCTCCTTCTGCCAAGATCCACCACTTGTCCTTGGTTCCCTAGATTTGCAGTTTTACTTCCCAGTGTCACGGGGGCAGAAACCAGGCAGTTGACTGTGACAGTTCTGACCAGTTGAGAGATTTGCTTACAGTTATCATAACTACTGTAAACCATACTTATTGGTTAGCCTTGTGTTAGATGCTTACAAACACAAGGGAATAATAAATTCTTTGATTCAAAGTAATTTTAATGGAAGAGTATGAATGAGAATGAAAGCTGTCTGCCACAAACAGAATAGCAGTGATGTGCCTGTGGGATTTGGGTTTTCTTTTGGGTTTCTTTGTTGCCATATGACAAAGGTATGTTTAAAGTAGAGTAATAGGAAGTTTTGTAAATAATTTCTGTAATTATGAAACAAATCAAAAATAGTGGCTACAGAGGCTGGATTCAAAGGTTAATATCATCATTTTTCTTACAAATGAGAGGTGAGGAGTAGGTGCTGACCGTGACCTGTGTGTATGTGCAGAAAAGCAGTTTGATGATAGGGAAGAGGGGAACTGCCTAGTTCATGAATATGATATTTGCGTTAGTGTTCTGAGTGGGTATGAGAGTGGTTAAATTCCAGGCATCAAAGCAGGACAGTAGGTATTACAGAAATTTAAGGGGTGATACAACCTGAGCTGAAATTTCAGCAGACTAGCCAACAGAAAAGTCTGTATGTTGAATAACTGGAAAAAGCTGTGAGATTTAGATGTCATCTGGAAGTACAGATCTAGACAGATTCCAATCAGCTGACAAAAATGCTTTTTAGCCATTGCATTTCCCCCTTTACAGTAAAGACTGCAATAAATCCAATAATAATGTATTAAAGCTGCTTTCTCAGGAATCTCTGTTTAGAGTTCGTGGTAAAGGCAGAAATAGTTCAAGCTGCTGATTTATTTGTACATTATCTGGATATTGACTCAGTACCTTGCTTTAACTCATGCTCTTTATTTTTCCTTTCAGATTTTCTATTTTGTACATACATTGTTTTGTATATACTGTATATGATGACTTCGGTGGGCAGTGAACGTACCCGGGGCACTCGGGACAAAATGCAAATTTCAACCACACAGCCAACACAACCACAGAAACAAGTAGTACAGGTACGTGTTGCTATATAATCCTTGAGATGAAAGTGAACATGTAGTGATATGCATTTCTTCCCAAAGTCTGTAAAAACAGAAAAGACAGGAGGAAAAATCATGGTCTGGTTTGGAAGAGTATGTTTGATATCTCGCTTTAATTGCTTTACACCAGCAGAGCATTAAGTTGTTCCTGTATTCTTGTCTGTAAAGGAGCGTTGTGTTCTTCAGCAATGTTTCACATCAGTGAGGAGTTCTGCCTATGTCAGGATATCTGTCCTGTGACCTCAAATCTCAGCTCTTACAGCCTCCTGATGCTAGAAGATTTCTGGTTAATAGAGATATTTGCGTGGGTGGGAAAAGCTTTAATAGATGCCTGCTGTGTTGTACAGCATGATTCAACATATCTGCAAGTCACAAAATCCTGAAGTTCTCGTGCCGTGTCCTGACAAAGTGGAATAAAGTTGGTCATTCACTAGCAGAATAAAATTATTTTTGAGTATATGTGAGATCTTACTCCTTTGTCTTGATTCTCAGCAACAGAGTAGATAAGTGTTGTGTGCTTGTTTGGGTTACAGAGAGTGCAGGATGTCTCTGCTCCTGTCAACTCATTATTCTCTTGTCAGGTACTTCTCAAAATTGGACTCAGTTCAAGGATTGTCTAAGTTCCGTGCTGGCAGAGAGTGCATCAATCTAGAGATGCTCCCCTGGGAAATTGTGTCTTTTATTGTTTTCTAGACTGATCATTAACATGGAGGGGCTCTTGTTCTATTTGTACAGTATTAATTATGTGATCTCAAGCCCTTACCTCATGTTGCAGCACTTTGCATAGTGGTGATTTATGTTAATGTGTGTATTTAGAAAATGACTTTCAACAAATGGAGTTAAAAATTTGGTTTTGTTTGATAAGAAGTAAGGCTAGCAGGTTTGTGGAAGTGGTGGTTTTCCCCACTTTTGATATTAGCAAGACAGCAGTGGAGTAGTCTGCCCAGTTTTGGGTTCCCTGGCACAAGACAGACATTGGCAAATGGGAACAGGTCCAGCGAAGGGCTGTGAAGAGCTGGGGCACAGGATGAATGAGGGGTGTCTGAGCAAACTGGATTTGTTCAGCCCTAAGAAGGCAATGCAAGGTCATATTTTCTATTCCAATAACTCTTTAAAGGGTGTAGAAAAGGTGAAGTCAGACTCTTCTCGGAGTGACAGTGGTACTAGTTGGAACACTGGAAATTGCATCTGTTAAAAGGAAGAAAACTCTTTACCGTGAACAAGGTCATGGATTAGAGAGATTGTGGGGTCTCTCTCTGGCCCCAGGCAGCATCTCTGATGGGACATGCTCTCAGTGGGAGGTTGTACTGAGTGTCATTGGAGGACCTTTCCAACTTGTATTGTTCACTGATTTTCAGCATTGAGCCTTACAGAGCTTTTTATGCATTTTGTCTGTTCTTTCTGCTTCTTGCAAAACAGATACCTGGTTTGGTCAATTCAGTGGAAAAGATCGTTATTTAGTATACAGCAGTTATGTTTTAGTCAGCCGTATTTTTTATTCTTTAGATATCAGATGGACCTTTCTGCTTAGTCAGGCTTTTCAGATCAAGAAAAAAGTATGGGTTTTACTGTTTAATCACCTCTGATTCATTTTTCCGAATAAGGTTGCTTTCCCAAATGGAGATTTCATTGTCATAATATCGCACTGATTATCATTTAAGTTAAGAAATTACATCGCAGTTCTTTTGCATTGCTTCTGCATAATAAATATTCCATTTTATTATAAGATCTGGGCTTATTACTGTCAGTTTTGTGTTTTCCACTCTTTTGTTTCCTGATAGTTTGTGAAGTTATTAAAATTAATTAGTTAAAAAATTCCTTCACTCTTGTGTTGCAAAGGTAATATATCTTGTAAGTTCAGTGAAGGTTTAGCTGTCTTAAGATTATACTGTTTTCTCAGACACAATTAAAATTTATTTATACTTCTTTATAGGATTCTGCAACATTACTTGTAATGATGGTGCCTTAAAAATAAAGAAGAACTACACACACACAAAAAAAATTGTGACACTGATTTGGCGTTTTCATAGTAAACACATCTTGTGGTTTTTTGTGGTGTTTTTTTTTTTTTTTTTTTTTTTTTTTTTTTTTTTTTTCCAAATCTTAACTTCTGTCTGGGTGTAAACCATTGCCATAAATATTAATGATATTGCACCTCCTCGTTTCTAAACTGTCTGCTTACACAGGAAAAGTGAAGATATTGTCACACATTTGATATTTTTATAAAATTGGTGTATTTTTGTCTTCTAACATGGACTTGAAAAAAAAAGTTGGTTTATGGAAAAAAAAGAATCTTTGTGGCTACCTCCTTCTGGTCAAATATGCCATCATGTCTGTACAGAGATGATATTGAATGTTTTTACTCTGGATGTCTTAAAGGAAATCTCTTCACTAGCTTAAAAATTGCAGTGGGCCCAAGGAGGCTGAAGTCAGAGTGAGAATATGAATCAACAAGGCTTAAATCTTGCAGACCTTTTGTTTTTACAGTCTGCTGAGCTCTTAGCAGACACCGAGAAGAGCTTTACACAGAGCACCTCACTGACTGGGAGGCTTCTGTGGAGGGTGACAGTGCAGCTGGTGTGGGGGATTCCAGAGCAGGCTCTCCTCTGTGTTACTGAGTGACGTATGAAGCTGTCAGCATGACGCTTTGAAAATGTGAAGTGGCTCAGAGTGCTTGACTCAGTTGCAGACACTAATTGTCTTGGAACATCACCTCTGAGCACAGCAAATAGCACTTCCCTCAAGGAACTGGGACAGCTGCAGCACCTTCTTAGAGAATAAGCAGCTGGTGGTGTATGGTGGAGTGATTTTTAGACTCTTCCCATCGTTTATACTTGGTGACCTCCGCTAGAGCTTGTATTTGTGGTCATCTCCAAAAGTGTGAACCAGCTTGAGGCTGATTAAGTCTGAACTTGAGGCGCAGCATTTCATGTGGGTATTCTGAGAAGTGAGACTTCAAAAGCTGAGATTCAATCAGCTTCCCAGAATGACTCCTTTCCATCAAGAATTTTGGTGGATGAGGTGGTCCCCTTCTCAATGAAGAAGTCTTCTGCAGCACATCAACTCAAGTGTTGGATCCTGGCTCTCTTCACTTTCAGTCTTCTCTAGCTTGAGACGGAAGCCTGTTCTGTTCAAGGAGAAGTCAAATTAAGTCCAGCATCACACAGCATACCGTTAGCTTTGGTATTTTCATGGGAGCGTAGTTCAAGTAGACTGCAAATGCCACACTTTGATGAGTGGCCTGTATGAGGTGACATTCACGTTCCTGTGCTGCTTGCTTTCTGGGACATCCACAGCCTGTTTGGATGTATGGCGTTTTACCACATCCATCCATTTTAGTCTTTCAGCTTCTGGAGGAGCGGCCAGCATGGATATGCGGTCCAGAAACATTACAGAAGCACCAAATATTTCTTCAGTAGCAAGAACCTTTGGCAGTTTTCAGAGACCAGTTTTAGCTTATAAAGAAAATCAGTGCAGCTGTTTACAGGCAAAATCTTGAGGATTGGTCACTTTTTAAGAGCTCATAAAACTAGAGAGTCCGGTTATTGTTGGGATAGTTGAGGAAGCTGGTGTGAGCAGGAATCATCAGAGACATGGTTAATTTAGAGTTGGGTGTGATAAAACTTTAACTCTGGAGTGGTAGATACTAAATAAAAGTAAAAGCAGTGATATCAAAGCTGTAGGTTTCTGAGGTAAATTGTATGGTTGTCTTGTGCTGACCTTTTAACTGTCTTTCACACTCATTAGAATGTGTTGAAGTTGCTTCTGTCCCAGCTAACTTTTTAACTATAAAATGGGCTTGGAGGAGATGTTAATCCATTCCTCGTAGCGCCTCTGTGCTTGTTGTGCTTTTGGAAAATCTGGATTAAAAAATTCACAGTGACACTAGGAGATACTTCTAAAAAACGCATTGTTAACTTCTGTGCGCTTTATTGGATGTTTGCATTTTTCAGGCAAC
Source organism: Buceros rhinoceros silvestris (assembly GCF_000710305.1). Lineage (NCBI taxonomy): Eukaryota > Metazoa > Chordata > Aves > Bucerotiformes > Bucerotidae > Buceros > Buceros rhinoceros. The sequence continues at coordinate 26,959 of NW_010418827.1, forward strand.
AGCAGAACAGATTCGCCTTGCTCAGATGATCTACGATAAGAATGACACAGACTTTGAAGATAAAGTGAAACAAGTATGTTTCTTATGGTACAGAGTTTTTATACCCTGCAGTAAGGTGCTCCAAAGCTGACTTGCTTTTGAAGCTAGGGTATCTGTTTCTCATTTAGGAGAAGCCTTTTTCAGAAAGTTTAACTAGGAAAAGGTGCTCTTACTACACTGTAAAGTCTGTTTATAAGAAATTGTATGGTAATATAGCTCTGACTGTGTAGTTACATCGGTGTGTTTTCCTATGTAGTCAAGCCTTGAAGCCAGAACTCATCTGTGCTAATGTCTCTTACAGACTGTATTTCTGTAGTATGGTCCTGATGTTTAATGATTGTCAGAATAAAGAGTGCATTCAGCTTGTCCACATGTACATGCACATGGGAAAAATATGGCACCTGTGTAAACTGAGTTTGCTAATATCTTGGCTGTTTTTCAGGAAAAATAAAATCTAATCCTAGCTTAAAGGCGAATTGAAGTATTATTAAAAAAAAAAAAAAGTCTGGCACCCCAGATCTACGTATGCGTTGAAATGATAAAATTTTACTGTAAAAATGAGGTCTCACACCATTTCCTTCCCTGTGCTGAGTTTCGGGTGTAGATGCTCAAGCTTCCACTATGCGAGTATAGCTGAGACTGTTAATTCAAGCAGTACTGAGAATCTGGTTCCCTGTTCCGTTGTGGGTATCGGTCATTTTGTCCTAGTGAACACATCACGATTCATGAAGAACCTAGGAGTACTCCCAGAGGGAGAGGCAAATTAACGTGAATGCGTTAATGCAGCAGAGAAGCAGATTTCTTCATTTCTTTTCCTTTGTAGACCCTCCTCTGGAGCGTTATTAAGTGCTTTTTGTTGTTAGTGTTACAAACTTGTTCTGTTACTCTGCCGTAAGTGAAGTCTTACACTTTCTGAAGCTGAAGGACCCTTAGCAGTAATGCCCATAGCTCTGCTGGTGGGAAGGATAAGAATTAAGTTCTGCATAGGTAATCTCTGATATTTTACATTGTGCCTATATATTTCTAGCTCATGTAGTTGGTATTTTTTTTGGGGGGTGG
>NW_010418828.1:0-266 GCF_000710305.1 Buceros rhinoceros silvestris
TATTTGAATATTTGGATTTTCTTAAGTATATAATTATTAAATTAAATAATTAAATTGATCCAAATCAGTCTTTCTCACTTTTTTCTTCCTGTTCTATGAAAAAAGTACTTAAGTGACAACATTCAAGGCCAGGTTGGCTTTGAGCAACCTAGTCTAATGGAAGATGTTGCTGCCTACAGCAGGGGGGCTGGAACTAGCTGATCTTTAAGTTCTTTTTGAACCCAAATCATTCAATGATTCTATGAAACTGTCTCACAGGTAACTCA
>NW_010418828.1:379-789 GCF_000710305.1 Buceros rhinoceros silvestris
AAAGCCAGTCACCCATAAAATACAGTATATGAACTGCACTATATTAGCTAGAGAAAAATGAGGCACTCAAAATCTGAGAGAAAGCTGAAAGAAATTTAAACTAAGTGAATATTGCACACCCAAGGGACAGGGGTACTTGGAAGAAAATCCCTTTAAAAACAGATTGTTTTCCCCCCTCATTATCAAACTTACAGATCTTTCCTTTTTTTTTTTTTTTAATTATTTTGTCTGCCACCATGAATAGAACATCTGCAGAGATACTCCGTGAGTGGAAGACCCAGCTGATCCAGACATCCAAGAGTCAGAGATAAAAGCAAGAAACACTCAAGGATTAACTCTTTAGCATGAATTTTTAACGTAAATGAAATAAGAGTCTAACAGCTATTATTCTTGCACAAATTTATTAAGCT
>NW_010418829.1:0-205 GCF_000710305.1 Buceros rhinoceros silvestris
TATAAAAATATATACATATATTTTAAAACTACTAGTCTACGTTTATGAAAATTAGGGATAATTGAATTTTTACAGGATGTTTGAGAAGTTTGCTTTGACATCTAAAGACGCTAAGTAAGAAAGAGCTGTATGGTGAGAGAGCTGACAAACGAAGCACTCCCTAACAAACAGAGCTCCTGTTTTTCGAACTGGCTCCGAAGGGGTG
>NW_010418829.1:335-15298 GCF_000710305.1 Buceros rhinoceros silvestris
TTACCTTTTCCAGTCTCCAGAAAGATTCATCCGTCAAGCTTTTATCTGAAGAGCTATCGCTGAGAGCACTGTAGTCAGGAGAAACTCCTGGAGCACCCCAGCTTTTTGTGTGCATAGCTGCTCTTAGCTTGGTAGAAATTTGATTTAGGTTTTTTGTTTGTTCCTTTCTCAATGTAAATCTAAATGCTCTTCCCCACTGGCAACCTTACACCTCTCAAATTAGCTCAGAATTAGCAGAAACATTAGCCGTATACTTCCAGACACCCCAAGCGAGCACTTCCACTGGCTCATCACAACAAAACCAGAAGATAATCCTTCCCTCCTTGCCTGTCATCCCTACTCACCCTGATGAAGAGTCCACATTTAGGAGATGCTGTGGGGTGGTGTCAGAATTCAACTCCTGTAGAGTTCTTCTCTACAGGTAACTACCTTCCAAACTACTGCCAGTGGAACAACCTGCACCATGGTCGATCTCCCACACCACAGAGCTCCAGGCAAGGAGGGTAAAGGGCGTTAAAGATTCACAGCCTTATCGGTACCTTTGGCTGGGTCATGCTGCAGCCTGCAGAAGAAACAAGGTGTTTTTTCTCACCACATTCTATAAGATTCCCAGGGGATTCCACGGGAAGCAAATACACCTCGCTACCACCACACAATGGACTAGCACCAACTCAAACTGTTCCGAAACCTGGTGAAACCTTCCTAGCGTCCTACATCAGCCCAAGTATTCAGCTGAGCAGAAGAAACAGCCTGGATAGCTTTGGGGTGTGGGGTTTTTTTTCTTTTTCCCTTTTGTTTTTCTTTCTTTTAGAATAACTGCACGGTGTAATGGGAGCTGGAAGCTGGTTCTTGACTAGGAAAAGGAGGAAGTGTCCGAACACCCAGTATGCACTAACAGACACAAACCATAGCCTCAAAATACTTCATGGCCCACAGAGACAACACATAAATAATCAAGCATCCTTCTACTCAAATTTCAGATTTTAAGACAGTGAAAAAATGATTGAGATGTCCAGTGACTAAGGCATGAAGCTCTGTTTGTACAAATCCATTCACTGTGTGCATGAAAACTGAGGAAAGGCTGTATGGAAACACTGTACCTAACAAACAGACCAGTGTAAATATATTTGAAAGTTCTACAGTTTTGATACTTTTTTAAGAGAACACACACACACAAACCTGTATAAACCATGTACAAAAGACTGCAGCTTTTTTCACACCCTTGTAAATGAACTCAAGGTGCAGTGCTGATTTCAACCTTTACAGATTTGTAACTACGGAGAAGTCAAACACCAAATTTGCTTTTTAAGAAATTAATTATTTTAAATAATGGTTCTGATGGACAGGATGTAATAATTTCGATCTGTGTCTTGTCATATTGAAGTTCTGTTAGAGTAAGTTCTTGCTTGGTGCCTTTTGTGTCACAGTTTTTATGTTACAGACAAAAGGCCCAGGGAGGGGCGGGGGAGGGATCTGCTCGGTGTAACACTCGCTGTACTGACTTGAGTCCGGGTTTGAAAACCAAATGAACACATTTGTAAAACAGTGCACTGTTTCTATAGAAAGATTAAATTTTTTTATCTGGGACTATGAAGTAATTACTTTACAGTGCCTAAAGAACTGCCCCAGGCCTGCGACTGTATCGTAGTTTGGTCTGAGCTTTCCTTCACGCTTCATTGTCCGAACCCACAGTGGGACTCGAGAGCACTATCGTACAGTTCAGCTGTTTAGCTGCAACTGCACAATGGCAACACTGAAAATATTCTCATATAGAATATGGCTCATATTCGTATTTCTGTAAATGAACAGAATGTTTTGTTCCAAATTGTGTCTCTCTGCCACTTTGGTTTGGTCATCTTCAAAGTGCACGGAAAACAGTACAAGGTTCATTATTTCCTTCAGCTGAACACTTACATCAGTGGTGTAACTAAAACAAGTGAGTAAAACTTCCGGAGGTAAAGGACGTGAGTCCTTACCCATTGTGAGGAAATGTTTTCTCAGGAGGGAGTGGTGCCTTCAACAACACTGGTGCAGTTGTTAACCTGAGCTGTTACATGTTAGACCATCCAACTACTCGATCTCTTCGTACAGCTTTTGGGAAAGTGTATCCACAGAAGCTGAAAAACTTGTCACAGCCAAATATGCACTCCTTAGCTATCCTGAAAAAAAGACAAATACTGCTATTCTTGGAATCACAACAGGCAGTCTTGACCTTGTTTTTTAAAACACAAGAACAATCTCCTCTGTGGGAATAAAGCTGAAATGAGATGCTCTGTGCCAGAAGTACAGCGATAGCTTTACTCGGAGACACAAGTGAGTCGGACCTACCTGTGCAGTTAGCTTGCTCTCTCTTCCTCTTCTCCTGTACAGATGAAATCCTAGATAAGAAACAAGGATGTGGTGAACAAGGAGAGATGACTGGAGGCATTTTCTGAAGCGGATGGGTGGTTTGGGTCCTCTGTGAACTTCGGTACGACATTTCTCTGTGCAGAGAGAAGCTTTAGCAGGCAGTCACATGCTTGAAAGACTTTTCTCCTCTTAGGTACTGCTGTATTGGCCTGTCTTTGTGGGAGATTCGCTGTGTAACTCCAAATTCAAGTTATAGGCTAGGGGAATAAAGTTGCCCTAAATACCAATATCCAGTGGTATGTACCTCTGGAAAACTGAGACAACCAAACTGTGCATCGAATGGCCATTCTTCTTCCTATCCCCGGTAATCTGCAGTAGAAATCAGAGCACTGAAGCCAGTACAACCCTCTGCTGCCACACGTGCTGTTACCAAGCCTTTTGAAGCAGTGTATTTAGTGAAAGTAAATTTCTATCCGTTTTTGTTTAGGGCTAAACTTTGATGACAATAATTCTCTTACAAAGGCTAATTTGTCTTTTAGCCTTCCTGTAATAATGAAAAACAGACACGAAATTATTGGAAATTTACATTAAATTCTTACTAGCAGTATCTGAAATGTGTTCCACATTTAAAAGTGTGACCTCATAAACTGACTTCACATTACTTTGATGCTAAAGGCATCAGCAGCAATAAAAGTCGTAAAGAAGTTCATAATAAACTTTCTAAACACATCAGAGGCTGGAAGCCTGCAGAAGAGCTGGTGAGGTTAAAAGCCAGTGAGAAGGTCAACAAGAATAATTGAGGAAGATTTTACATTTTTCAAGGCTTCAACTCAAAGACACAGCTGAGAGCATATACAATACCCATCGATGAAACATTAGTGGTGCAGAGAAAGCACATAACGATTGTTCTGAGTATCTACTGTTGGCTACTGTCAGACAGGAGAGGGGTTAATGGAATGAGTCTGCTCCAGTGTAACAGTCCTGATGATCTGATTAATAATTTCTCATAGTTGCTTTTTTTTACTTTTAATCATTGCCTTATTTACTATAGGACATGGAAATTTTTTTAGACAATTCAGTAACCGAAGCTTATCAGACACACTGTCCATAAGAACAAAGCAGTCCTCAAGTATCTCATCTTCCCTACCACAATTTTTAAAAAGAAAGGAAATAAAAACTGTCCAAATTATAATCAAAATAGAAAGTTTCTTCTGGAGAGGACAAGAGGAACTGGTAAGGAAAGAGCATAAACTGTGAGTGCTCTGAGACCACTGGCAATTAATTAGAAAGAAACCAAGGGCAGCTGAGCTGGAACTTGGGGTGGGGAATGGCCCCAGCTGACACTTACTCAGGAGATTCAATAGTCCCCAACAAGGAACTTTAACCTCCAAGAGCAGACACACAGGTGCTGCTGCCAGGAGACATGCAACTATGAGAAAAAAATACAGAGGGTAACTTTTTGTGTGTGAATTCATGTCAGCCTTTGGCACCTGATCATTAGTACTAGTACTTTGTATAAAGCAAAAATATTTGCCAGTTTGAAAATTGTGCTCACATATAATTATTGTGCTGGCATGCACTATATTCAGCGAGACTGTGCAAAAACTGCATGGTAATTTCTGATAAAAAGACAGGCAACTCCTCGAGCCGCTACTTTATGCTACTATGACAACACAGGAAGAACAAAGCTGATTGCTTTCTTTTCTACCACTACCCTAAAATTAAGCCTTTCCCCACTGACACTCGTTTGGCTAACACCTCTGATTTGATGAGCGTACTGAAGTAAGGCTTTCTTAGTTCCTCTTTAATCACTTCAAAGACTGCTGGAGTAAAACTGGTCAGACAGACGGTCAGTGACGGCTGCAGACACATTATAAACCCCACATCGGACCTCAGTATTTTTTAAACATTTTCATTTGATTTTCTTTCTTATTCCTTTATTTCTTATTCTAATTCCCTGAGTCTAACTGCTTTGTATTTAGCTTTCTTTACACTCATTCTTTTTACAATTCATGTCATAAGATCTCAACCCTAAACATAGTTCTTCACCTCACTAACATTACAGCTTTTGAGGCACTCAGCAAAAAATGCACATGGCTCTTCATTATATGCAAAACCATTATCCTTCTGTAGTCTTTAAAACCATGTAGAACTATGAATTAATGAGCTGCAATGTAAACCTAAGCATCTGAGGTTTCTAACTAATGTAGAAAATGTTCCACACTCCATTTGTTGAGCTCTGTTAAGAACACTACGCTGTTGGTACTTACAGGTATCGTCTGATGACCAGACCATGCTCTCCAGCCACTGGTTCATGCTCCAGTTTAGCAGTATCACCTCCACATGCTTGTTCTGACAAGATTCAGAGAGAAGATGCTTACAAAAGTGTCTGCAATCACCACACTACATGAATGAGAAAGGTCATTAGAGTGGGAATCAACACAGAAAAGAAAGAAACGCTCGAGTCAGTAGTTCTAAGAACAAGAAGTTGTTCAGGCTGAGGCCCTGAAACACCTAGTTAGGTATTACTTTGTTCATTCAGAGGATACACAAGGATGTCTTCTGGATTTCCTGGCTCAGACATAGAAATTTTGTATGCCAGGGGAAAAGAAAGGTATCGGCGTACGATTACCTGCAGCATTCTCGAGAGTATACAAGGGTAACACCCACCTTGAATAATTATTAATTTTCAAGGACTACATTAACTCCCAGTAAAATGTGTTTTCTGTGTATTAACGATGTTAAAAAAAGCGTTCGCGGTAGCTGCAGAGAAGCCATTTGGAAAATTCATAACTTTATCTGAAATAGAAGTGGCCATGATAAAGTCAAAATAGGTATAAATGCATTTTATCACTTTAAGGAATCTTTAATGATGGTTAAAACATCATGAAATGCCCCAGAGTATTAAAATCAAGCATTTCTATTAAAAAATCAAAACCTGTACTGCTAAGGCCTGGAAGATACAGGCTTTTAGAGGTACTTCAAATAAATGGTTGTCCCTTTCGTGAAGTTCTTCAGTGATTTTACAACAGAACTACTTTCCAATGTCTTCCAACAGACAGCCTGGAGCAGAGGTTAGCAGGCAGGGCAGGGGGGTGGGGGTGTAACGTTCACACCGTTACAAGCAGACGACCGCGTGACGGACACAGACTTTCCTGCTGCTCGGGATTAGTTCCTTCCACGGCTACACACTAGCTATCTCTCAGTTTGTTGAATGTGGAGCCCACGGCTGATGGCCCATTCCAGCAGAGGCTTTGATAGCTTTCTGTTCTAGCAGATTATTCTGATTACCACAGGCGTCATAAACCACTTCTATACTGAGCCAGCTGCACTAACACCTAGAATGCACTGCCTTCTCCTGCAAAAACGTGACATCCACCTCCTCCAAAGACACAGAAAATTAAATGAAAGAAAGGAAGTCTTTACTTTAACCTGCACTGGAAATTGGTATTACTTTGTCACAGACTTCACTTAATTTTCTGTCTTGGTCTGCAAGACAGGTTACAGAGAGATATTCTTGCCTCTCTGCAGATCTGTGAAGAAATCAGGTGGACATGTACAAAAAAGAAAGGGAAAGGGAAAGGAAAATAAAAAGGAAAGGGAAAGGGGGAAAAGTAAAGAAAAATAGAAAAATGGAAAAGGAAAAGGAAAAAAGAAAAAGAGAAGAAAGAGAGAAAGAGAAAGAAGAGGAAGAGAGAAAAAGAAATAGAAAAGAGAAAAAGAAACAGAAAAAAGACGAAAGAAAAAAGAACAGAAACACTGTCAGCTTCAATTCCAGTATGCAAACACTTTTTCTCTAGCCTGTTCTGTTTTTTCACCAACTTGCATACTTTGAACTACATTTAAAACTAAAGAGAACCTGGAATTGTAGTCACTTTGCATCAAGAACAGGAAAAAACACCCTTCTGGTGAAAAAAGATTCAATGTTTATTCAGTACGTAAGTTGCTCCAGTCTGGCATAATGTCTTTGTCTGTCTCCATTATCTTACAGATGCATGTATTACCCCTCAAAAGCGCTAAAAATGCCTCTAAAGCAGTAACAAAAATCCTCTCACAGTGTATAAATGCTACCTCAAAAAGCTTCTCAGTAAGAACTAAAGTGTCATCCTACAGACTATCATTATACTAATAATGGGAATTTATTCTGTATGGTGTCTCTGTGATTCCAGATAGTATTTTCTGAGCATACAGACCAAATACAAAGGTTTGAGGAGAAGGAAAAGTCAGCAAGGTTTGGGGTTGGGGGTTTTGACTTTTTTGGGTTGGTTTTGGTTTTAACTACTACCAGTCCTTGCAAGTGCCGAATTGGTTCCTTCCTCCCAGATGCTTTCACAGAATTGTTTAGGTTGGGAAAGATCTTTAAGATCATTGAGTTTAACCATTAACCCGGCATTGTCAGGTCACCACTAAACCATGTCCCTCATCATCACATCAACAAGTCTTTTAAATCCCTCCAGGAACAGGGACTCCACCACCTCCCTGGGCAGCTGTGCCAGGCCTTCAAAACCCTTTGGGGGAAGAAATTTTTCCTTACACCCAGCTTAAAACTTCTGTGATGCAACTTGAGGCCATTTCCTTTCATCATATCACTCGTTACTTGGGAGAGGAGACTGACCACCACCTTGCTATGACCTCCTTTCAAGGTAGTTGTAGAGAGTGATGAGGTCATCCCTGAGCCTCCTTTTCTCCAAGCTAAACCCCCCCAGGTCCTTCAGCTGCTCCTCATTGCACTTGTTCTCTAGACCCTTCACCAGCTTCACTGCCCTTCTCTGGACACGCTCCAGCACCTCAACGTCCTTCTTGTAGTTAGGGACCCAAAACTGCATTTGAGATGCAGCCTCACCAGTGCCAAGAAGAGGGGGACAATCATTTCCCTCCTCCTACTGGCCACGCTATTACCGATACAAGCCAGGATGCTGTTGGCCTTCTTGGCCACCTGGGCACACTGCTGGCTCATATTCAGCCACTGTCAACCAACACCCCAGGTCATTTGCCACTGGGCAATTTCCAGCCACTTTTCCCCAAGCCTGTAGCATTGCAGAGGGGTGTGAGATGCACTTCTGAGATGCCCTCGTATTTTCTTAGCTAGATCTCTCCTAGAAATTGGGGGGGGGGGGGCAGGGGGGGGTGCATACTAAAAAAAATAATAAAAAGAGGAAATAGACTGCATTGTAAGAAAAGCTTTCAGCTCTTGGAGCAGCTTCACGTGGAGAAGTTAAAAGTCAATAAAACACTAAGAATGCCAATGCTCTGTCACTGTCTTCTACTGACACCTAATTTTGAGACAGTGCAATTCACTCCCCTAAGGAAAGACACCAGAGTGGGAATCTCTTCAAGCTCTTGCATAGTGAACAAAACATGAGAAAAACCTGTGCAAATCTAAATGGCCTACAAGGCTGGCAGAGCTAAGACACTGAAGTTTCTCTAACCCTAATGAAATAAAGATATAATCATATGCAGGCACCTCTGAAACACCAGACTGCATGAGAAAGTGCCCAGCTAGAGCTGAGTTGACTTGGGACAGGTGAAGTCAGGGAAAAGATCAAAAAAACGCAGGCAAAAAAAGAACTTCAGCTTCAGCAGAACTAATGCAGTTTTAATGGACCATGGAATACCAGGTACCCACTACGAAGATGACCTTTTCTGCAGTACTGGAATAATAAAGCCACAGAACACAAATGGTGATAAACCAACTTCAACTTGACAAAATCAATTTATGTGAGAATAAAAGAACAAAAGATATGACCTTTTCTTTACTATTAAATAAACCAAATCCATTCTACTAAAGTTGTCTTTTTGAACATAAGTTATTGCCTGACCTTTCTTATTCCACTGCAGGATGCAAAGAGATTGGGCAGCATTGAAGCTTTTTTTTCTTCCAAAATCAGTCACCATAGAGGAGAAAACATGCACACCCTTCCTGATCTCAAGACAGGAGCGTCTGTAGGTACCATCAGAAATCTGTAACACCTCCCTCAAAGCTGGGTCGAAGACCACAGAGGGCAGCAAGCCACAAAGGCTGGTGCTGAAATAGGAGTGGATACCTGGGCAAGGGGCCCAGTGGCCAAAAGCAGTGAAGGCTGAGATAGCACTGGCCATTCAAACCAGCCCTGTACCTCCTCAGGATCCTACAATACGTAAGCATCAGTTCACGGCCTCTACAGTGAAGATCATTAAAAGTGAGACGTTTATGGGATGTTTTATCTATTATGTCAGCGTTGAGGTATTAGACCTAGTGCTGATATAATTTTGTGCGCTATTCTCAAAGAATCAGAAGCATAAAATACATTTCCTGAAATTATCCGTTTCTGTGGTATTACGACAAGATGAGGTCTTGATCATTTACTGGATTCTCTATTCAAGCTGGTTTATAAGCAGCATGAAATCAGAATATAATGTAAATCAATGACAATTACATAATTACTGTAATGATAGTCTAAACATCACTTTACCTGTGATTTTTCACTTGGGGGGGCAGTGCCCAAGTAATGTTCAACAGATGGATGTTGCTGACTGGGATAACTGCTAAATAGGTTTCTTCATCGAAAATAGAAATGTGTTATTATTTTCAATCCTTTTAATACCAAGAGCCATCTGTGGGCAAGATATCTTATTTGATGCAGAAAAAAAAGAATGCATATGCACTTGCATATGTGGAAATATATAAAAATACATACATTAATTCATCTGCCACCTGTTAAACTGTTGTCAGTAAGGTACTGCTTACGTACCATTCCCATGGCTTAACGGGATAGACTCAGTAATCCCAACTGACTGGAAATCAAGAATAATTTCCTGAGAGAGAGTCAAATCATTTTATTATGAGACCTACAAGCAGAGAAATAATGCCCTCGCCTCTGGAAGGGGATTACTTTATTACAGTCATATCATTTTCATCTTGGTTTGGGTTTCCATCCTCCAATTTTCTTTTTTATCACAGAAAAATTGTCAGTAACATGAAACAGAACCAATCTGATGGCTCCTAGGGGCAGGAGAGCTGTTATGCACAACAAAATAGATTCTTGGAAAAGATGACCAAGAGCTCTTTGAGATGAGGGAGAGTGGACAGGAGAACAGCAGGACTGTATCTCTGGCTATAAAATAATAATGCTCAAAGCCCAGATTCTGAAATTACCATGCCCCCATGCAGTATGGAAGGGACAGCCTTCTGAGAAAAGAAAAAAAGCCATAGAGAAGATGGAGGGAATCAATACTGGTACACTTAGAGATGAAGGGTAAAGAGCATTACTGAGCAAAGACGCACAAGAGGGCCTGTGACACTGCTCATTTCAGGGCCAGCCTATCTACTGCTTCTAATAGCTGTGAGACCCCTGAACACAAGTCACAGGGTACTGGAAAGGGAACGTTTACTGATACAGCAGGCTGCTTCTGGATAAAGAAAAAGGTTGCCATGGCAACCCTGAACAAATTCAGCATATCACCTGCACATAAAGTCTATCTGCAAGTACTGTCTTGTAAGTTGAGGATTTGTCTGCTTCTTGCTAGAGATCCCTGAAAATTATGCAATGCTTTTACAGGTAAGGATTGCACAGGCAATGGATGGTACTTTTGCATCCACCAGATCAAAGACTGCTCCAAGGTACCACTATCTATGTCACAGGAAAACAACGTCTTTTTCTTGACTAAATTTTCAAATGGCTGTAGAGATTGGAAAATCTGATGCAAGTACAGGACAAATAAAGCCTGGCAGTTTTCTGTGAGAAGACAGGACATGCCAGAGGTCTCCGTGTTTTTTCTAACGACGCCTTATGTTTGGATCTCCTGATCTACTCCATTCGTTTTTTTCCTTACAGAATAAGGGAAAAGAAAAGAACTAAATATCAGAATCAAAGATTTGGAAGAGCATGAGTAGTTTAGAGGAGATGACAAGCATGAGAATAAAAGAAATGCAAAAACAATTAAAAAGTATGCGGAAACACAGGTTAAAATGTTACAAAAACATAAAATTCAATTCAGCTTCTACCCAAAGCAAAGAGAACGTGACACCCACTCACAGCAGCATAAGCATGTCTCTAAAGGTAAAAGTTAAAAGTTTCTGTTATATACGCACTACCCTAGGCCTCTCACCTCTGTAAAATCTGACTGAAATTCTGGTGTGCCAACAGGCTCTGCCAGATGATCAAAACTTGGACTTGGTAAACCACTTGAAATAAAGGAAAAGAAAAAATTACCACAATGTTTACTGAAGACAAAGCAAGGCCACGTGGAAGCAAGTACGTTACTTAGCAGCCCAGGTCTGAAGAATCGTCTTGAGCAGCTCGACACAACTAAGCGACGTGGACCAGAACCTGGACGTTCCAATAAAGCAGAGGTAAAATGTTCAACACTCCTTTGACTACTTTCACAGGCACGCAGCCCTTTTGTAGATACGATGGTCATGGGCTAAGGATTAAATGAATACCTTTGCTCCCTGCCACTTGGGGAACCTTCAAACAGCTTGGCAGAGATGTTTAAACAAAACCAGCTTCCACAGAAATACATGAACAGAACACAGCACTTGGCTAATTTCTAAAGGAGCAGCTTGAATCGCAGAGATGTACGATCCCTCTTTTAACGTACTGTCCACCTTCTGGGGGAACTTCTTAGAGACAATTCACAAAGGCTAACTTCAGTCGAGATGTGCCACATTCTTTCTGCATCTCTGAAGAAACCACACATCTGTTTTTAAACAATTGCTGTTTTAAATAACAGCAAATAATACTTTGTGTAAGTTGAAGCCACAGTTCTACCATGGGAAAAAAAAAAGCATTTTAAATAAGTAATATTTATTTTCTTAAATAATTTATGGGAATAAACTATAACAAGGTGGATTCACCCGTGTCTCTTCAAGGCTAGCAGTTCTAACGTACATTACATGATAAAACTTGCACTTACCACAAAAACAATCTATAGGAAAAGCAGAGAATCAAGATCAATCAAAATCATACAGCTTCATTAAAATTCAGGGAAGGATTCACATGAGAGATAGCTGATCTTGTCTGGGGACAGGGGGATGAACACAGCAACTATGAGAGTCCCTTCTGGACCTGTTTTCTATTAATTTCCATTAATCTTTCCCCTTTTCAGACACTCATTTACACATCTGAGCCTAAGCCAGGCTTAGCATTTTTTTCCACTAACGCAGATGTCAATACACCGCATTTTTGTTTACTTAGTCATCTTCAGGGAGTATTGTCTTGTAAGCAAGGATGTGCCTTTGCGAAGAATGTCCTTCACTCAATAGCTGGCAACCGCAGCGCAGCACAGCAGGGAAAATCAGACCTCGGAGAGTAATCAGGTCATCGTACTTGGCACCAAAGCAGTCGATGTCACTTCTTACAGAGCTGTCTTTTTAACCAAATAGATAAAACTTACCATATCACAGTTCCAAGACAGAGACTGCGTGTCTTTTCTAAATAGCTTACTAGGATGCATTGCCTCGTGTTAACGCAGAAACCCGCAGCCAGGTCGTCACCAACGCCACAGCGGACTGCTGACTCAGCTGCGTTCCCAGACTAATTACCTGCCACCAGTGCAGCGGCACAGAAGTCCTTCCACACAGCAAGATTATTCCCTTCCCAGCAGCTAAAGACGCGACACAGGCTTCTACATGCAAAGTTAAGATCCACACCACAGAACACATTAAATGCTATTAAATGCATCCTAAAGAAACTTTTTATGAATATATTGACTTCCAAAGATTACACTGTTTTAATTTAGTCGGTGAAAGTAATTTCTTTGATAAGGGAATCGATAAGAATTAAAGCCACTGTAGATAAAAGGAAAAGCAATTGCATAAAATTCTGCATGTTCAGAACACAGTTTCACAAGTTACAGACATGGAAAATATCAAAAAAGAACCTGACTTATCTGGAATCTGTGTAAAAAGTTCTGCCACCTGATTCTCTGATGTGTTCAATGTTTATAGTGAAAAGAAAAACATAGCAGAAAAACAACTATTTCAACTGCATAAGCAGTTTCTCATAAAAGCACAAACAATTCACAACCTTAAAACTTAAATTAGAGATCAAAAATAGGTTAATTTATTAGAGCTTTCTGCCAGCTTTTACTGACACGAGAAAAAAACTCGAACAAAGAGAAACATTCAGAGCAGGTTTATCGACTTCTCCTGTTTCACTGAGTCCCACAGACACCTGCTCCCCATAGGTCAGAAGTGAAAAATCACGTAATTTTTTCTCTCCTTAAAATAAAAAACCACACCCCAAAACCTTATAAACCATTATCAGTATCAAGATTTGATAGGCACATTGTTATATTACAGTCCTACTATCATATCTAAAATAAAAATGCTGAAACTGCGTATTCATAGAGATAATTTCTTTGCAGACAGATCGATTCCTGTTTGTATCAGCTTTTAACCAGTAGGAAAAGCACTACGATCCACACATTTCTGTCTTTCACACACACAACTTTGAGCCGACACATTCAAGTGTAACACATCTTTTGATTATCAACACGTCACGAAAACCCAAACACCACTGTGGTAGCAATACACTGTCATAATGCCATCAAACATGTCATTTATTTTAAGACAAAAAAGCCTAATACGCATACCAATTTTTTTTTTATTTTACCCCTAATATGCATTCATCATAAAGTATGTTAGAATTAGTATCGAGCACTCAAGAGATTGACACCTCCCGGATGAATTTAAATGTGGGTTCTCAGGATAACTCACATTCCAGTTTGCTCTTCCTTCCACTACATTAGCGTAAACACCACCACGCCGAGCACTGATATTCCTGAAAAGGCTTATAACACCATTCAGGCAATGAGAGTCATTCACTCCCTACAAACCTCTGAACTCCGTCAGCCAGACACTGCTGAAGAGGAACACACACAGTTTATACCTGGTACTACCTTTAGACTGGACACCCAAGTTCATGTAATAAGCAGGGCACTAGTTCTGCCAAAAATCCTTCAATCTGGTATAAATGATACTTTTTTTAGGCTCATGTTTGAATTTCTTTGCGCTACCCGTAAATGTTGAGAAAGCAATTGTTTATCTATTTCTGCATCAGTGAGACTCTTCTCCTGAAGGGCAAACTTGCAGATAATTTATTGAACAGAAATTCATAAAGAATGCAGCTGTGAATATTCCAGCCCAAAGATATGAAAAGCAATGAATCCTTTTTCACATTTATATAGCTAGTGCCCAAGAGTCTGCCTAAACCCAAGAAACTACAGCCAAGAAATCAGTAATTTTTAACCACCTATTTTAATGATAAACAGCCCTTTGGGATTCCAGTTCCCTTGGGAGAAGAAAGTAATACAAGCTGTCTAACCTAGGCAGAGAAGGAGCCTGACCTATTACCACATGGCAAATGAGAGGTGTCCATTTTCGGTTCAGGAGCGAGCCTCAAATATTTCACCTCCCTCTATGTATCTTTTTCTTTTCTTCTCTCATTCTTGATGAGTCTATAACAAATTGTTCTTTATTTTGTGTGTGCCCAAGGAATGGTGTCTGTAGGTCCAAGCAAATAGTAATTTAAGTTAAATGAGACAAAAATGCAATTTCTTTGCTCCATTATTTTAATCCAATGGAAGTATCCAAAGTAGCTACTTGACCCTAAGTTACGAGTGCCTAGATTTAAACACTCCTTTTTTTCCAGAAAAATACTGTACTGCCTCTCACTGTAAAAAGAAATCATTTCACCAATCCCCACATTTTTTGGTTTTGACTATGCTAGTGAAAGCTTAGAGCTCCTACACCATCAGAAGAGGAAGCTAGATAACAAAGCATACAGGGCTCCTGGAAAAACAAACGACAGCCAAAGCTGCCCTGTCTGTGGGGGGCTTAGTCAGTTTACATATGACTGATGTCCAGATGTGGACACCTAGGGCTTTCCTCAAGGCAGGCTAGCTGAGATCAAAAGGTTTATTTGATTATTCACACAATAGCATACCAAAGTGTACGTTATTTCCACGGACAGATTAGATCTGTTCAGCTATTTCCACAGTTCACAATAGTGAATATTGCCAGACCTGACCTTGTGTGGGCGCCATTAGCCCTGCCCTAACCACCCACACCTGGGACGTGACCCAGCACCACCTAAACGAAATCAAGCTCATCAGTGCAAAACTCATTTTCAGTACTACCACAGTGCAAAACGTCCTCCCCCATTCACTGTCCTCAATGCAAAGTGTCCCTTCCAGTGAGCAGCACTAGAGACACAATTTTTCTCTTGGAAGGGAGTATTTCACAGAAGGGCCTGTCTCTGACTACTTCCTTTTTCTCAGCAGTTCCCCAAAGGGGAAGAAGGTAGATGATGCCACCAGTCCATCTACCCTCAAACTTCAGGCCGCCACCAGAGATGCACAAACCAGCGCCAGCGGGAAGGAGGCACAGAGGTGCACTGGCTTCGTGGGGGCCAGATCCAGCCCACGGAACGGTTCCCTCAGGGGGAAGCACAAACCGCTTCCAGTCCTGGCAAAGAAACAGTACACGCTAACGTCTGGATTGGTGGTGAGACGTTAGCTGCACCTCATCTGTCCAGAGCCTTTATTAGCAGTGAGCGATTTTCGCGTTCCGCCTAGGCAGGAGGCGCGAGTTTCAGGGCAAAGCCCGCAGCGTGTGCAGGCGGCGCACCCAC
>NW_010418830.1:0-359 GCF_000710305.1 Buceros rhinoceros silvestris
TTGAGAGAGTCCATTCGTTCTCGGAGATTTGCTGCATGCCCAGAGTTGCTGATAAATGGCAATTTGAACCAAGGCCGCCTCTGGCAGTGTGTGTGCGCGTCGCTTTGTTGGTGAGCGCGGGCAGTGGCTGCGTCGGTCCACCCCAGTCACCTTCAAGCTCTGATTTTAGCCTTTAAAATCCACGCCCAGAGCCTCAGGCTCTGCACATCCCCGCCTGGGCAGAGACGCTGCACAGTGGCTGCAACTTCCAGGCAGGAGATGGAAGGTACCGACCCTGTTCGTGGTGGGTCTGATGGAAGTAGAAGGCTCTGGAAAACCAGCCGGACAACTGCCCCCCATCCCCGAGCAGTGGGAGGCCC
>NW_010418830.1:865-1407 GCF_000710305.1 Buceros rhinoceros silvestris
GGGAGCACAGTGATCCGTTTGTGCCACTGCGAGAGGAGCGGAGGCAGTTAAACCGAATCCGCACTGTAACTCCTTACCAATGGCCGACTGACCAAGGGCCTTGCACGGATAGATAGTCCTGTGGGCCCGGGCAAATTAGTTGGGAATTTTTATTTGCTGCAGGGCCCAGAGGAGTGTTTAGAGTAAACCACAGGCTGAGGAGTGGGGGATCAGTCCATCAGGAAGGCTATAAAGACGGTGAGGGTGACGGGCGCAGCAGAAAAATGCCCTTTAGGCCAAACTCAGTTTTGGCTGCCCGGAGGAAAGAGAATGGCCGCTGTGGAAGAGGCTCTGAGCACTCTGCATGGCTTCTCCTTCCCTGCTCCCATCACTGTGCCCTGGGCCTCTCCTCGCTTAGAGCAAAACGTACGACAGCGCCGCCTCAACACACGGGCTGCCTCCACGTTTGCCAGGGCCCTGAGCAGCCCCCCAGGGCTTCCTTTCACCCTGTCCGTGGCCCAGGACCCCCCTCCAGCACTGGCAGGCGGCAGCCTTTCACCTCT
>NW_010418831.1:0-4098 GCF_000710305.1 Buceros rhinoceros silvestris
ACAGGTTGCCCAGGCATTGTGGAAGCCATCAGTGATTTACCGTTAAGGTAAATCGAGGTATATCGGTCCCTAGACCCCTTCTCAAACCGGGACATCTGGTGTTCCCTGAGTCTCAGGCTGGTATTTATCACATAATTCATATAGCTCTGAATTCCTTGAATGAAGTGCTTTCAGTGATTTACCACTGCTAAACTGTAAAAGAGATTAAAAAATGTAAATAATACAGATTATGATAGCTTTCTAATAATAAAACACATTCCTATCCCATAATTCCATTTTATAGACTGCACAGAAGGCAGTTGATCCAGCTCCTGAGCCATTGAAAACAGTGGAAATGTTTCTTATTTCATTGACGAACTTTAGTTGATGAATTATATATGTATATATATGTAAAAGTGAGATAGTTTCCTCAGAAAAAGCACTTATCTCTAAAAGGTTGAAAAATGAGTAAACTCAAGTTAACTCAAGTTAATTCAGGGAGACTCGAGTGTCTTGTCTTATGCTTATTTTGGCAAGTTTGAGATGAAAGTATGTAGAGTGAATGCATTTTTTTTTTTAATCTCTTTTGAATGTTAAACAACTTAGAAGTTGTTATCAGCTACTTGGAGCAGCCCTTCTTTATTTGCTTACTTGTTTTTAAATGGAGAAGATAGTTTTTAAAAGATGAAACTAAGATTTTTCTGTTCTCTACCTATAAGCAGTTACGGTTTCTCATATTTGATTATTTTAATTTATATACTGTAGAATAGTTAAAAATTATTAGTGGTCTGTTGAATATCTGTATGTAGTTGTGAGCGCTCGTTCGTAAAAACACATAAAAAAAATTGTGTCAACAGTTTTAAATTAGATTCAATGAGAGTATGCATGCTTTTGAAGTTATTTTCATATGTAAATTCAAAGTTCTGTCAACACTTGACCCTTTTGAAAATCCTTCTCACAGCAGAGATCATTTCCTTTCGTTAACTCACTAGGCAAATATAACTGTTAGAATCAGATTTCTACTGAGGCAATGATCTTTACAGAATCTGGAATTCATCTCCATGAGTATCATCTGTTTACAATTAGCTATTTGCATGCTTGTCTTATGTGGTAGAGTTGGAAATTAATTTGTTAGGACGTTTATAAAAAATGAACAAGCACGTATAAGAAAACAACTGACATGAACTAATGCATCATTTGTTTAAAGGTTGTAGAATGTGTAAGATATTTGCCTAACTCTCCCTCTGTGCTATATATTAATCATGCTCACTGCTCCCTTTTAAGTCAAACGTCCTGTCTGCTCTAGGTGATGTAGGGTCTTAAAATACAATAGATTCACATGGGGCCAGAGGAGATCATTAACTCATGTATTCTCAGGCCATTGCTCCTCATTTGTTTTTCTCTGTGTTGAACCCAGGAAATCACACATTTGGGTAAAGCAAGGCTCATGGAAGGCATCAAGTTTTGAACTGAGAGCATCTGATAGGCAAGAGCTGTTGACAGTACTTAATCTCCAGCACTGAAGTGAAGACCAGTTCCTGAAAAACCTTTCATGTAAATTGTAAGATTGTTTCCCTTTTTAAATTGCTTTTTGAAGTGTTACTCCATTGTGGCCTCTTCTCCTGTGTTTATAGGGACTGATATCCAATCAAGCATCCTGCTGCTATTCTGCTATTCTTCTTCCTCTTTTGAAAAGCTGACACAAGTTACAGCATTCCAGAATTTCCCTAGGAATCCAATCTTTAGGAAACAATTCTGCTGACAGAGTTTGTCCCACTAAATGTTTAAAACTGTGTCTAATCTACTGAGTAATTCCTATGGAGAAATCTTGAATATCTAATGAGTCTGAGGTATTCAATAACATAACAGCCATTCTGGTAAAGAAATGGGATGTGGCATGATTGTCTGGTCCTTGTAGTTATGAAGGTTTTTGGAATGGAAGATTTTTTTTTCTACATCTGGTTTGAAATGCAGCATCTGTACACCCTCTGCATCTACCACCATCAAAAAACTTACAAAATAACCCCCCAACAAAAGTTATTTCCTGTGTGTGATACTATTATCTCTTTGTGAGTGATGAAGTATAAAGGAATGTGATAATACAGACCATCGGCATACTTGTACTTGATGTGTGACTCAGGAACTTAAACTACCAGTGTGGTATCTGAGACATGGCTTGAAAGCTATCCAAGTTATAATTTCCTGTACTAGAAAATTAGATATGCTACCTGTATGTGGCTATTCAAACACTTTAATGGGTTTACCAAGATGTTCTTTACTTGAAGACACTATTGAAGCATGAAGATACTATTAATTTATCTTGATGTGAAGCTCATCATGTTTTAGGAATATATGTCTCCTGTAAAATTTACAGCAGTATCCGAAATCTGGTGCCTTTGTCAGAAGAATGCCTCACCTTCCTCTCTTTTCCATCATGTCAGCTAGCTGCAGGGGCAAAAGGAATCCTCCTCCTTAGAGCTTTTTTTTAAAGAACATTTGTTCCTTTTCCTGCAAAGCAAACAAGAGCATTTGCACTTTTCAGTATACTTTAAAAAATTCTAAGTTCAACTACAAGCAAGTTTGATGTAAAATACCAAAAGTAATCTTTGTCCTCTAGAGTTTCGATTTTGATATTCTCTCTGCTTGGTCACATTCTTCTGCATACTCTTTGGCATCTCTGGATGCTAAGAAAATGGTCACTATTACTAAAAAATAAATTTTCCATGTAATTCAGCTAACTCTGTGAGAATACATGCACTTAAAGAGACAGTTTTCACTCATTGCAGGTTTCTCTTGTGAGCTCTTGAGACTGAATGCATTTGTGTTCACCACAGACAGTAAACTGGTGGTTGTTTGAGGCTGCATTTACTTTATCAGATTTGTGCTGCTCAAGATGTGAGTTCTCTGGCTGAATGCAACAGCATCTCGTTACTGTTTGTAGTACTGCAGCAATGTGGTCTGTGATTGCTGAACCTCAGAATCAAATTTTTGGTGTCAAGAAAGAATAAAAGTAACTTCCTATATGAAAACAGGAACTAAATTATAGCCAGGAATAAAAGCCACAGTAAAGCTTGTCTCTTTGGCAGGTATCTCTCTAGATGTTTCTGAAACGTGCTGCTGAATATATAAGAACTAAATTATACATAAAAACAATTGGAAATGAGCTTGAAAGAGCAAAGATAATCATAATTCCCTGCAGCTGCTTAAGAATAAATCTTGTAAATTCTTTTTATAGATTCTTAATCTTTCAATTTGATCAGAAAATCCTCACATTCAGATTGATGAACTTTTCCTCTTAAACATTATGTTAGTATACTGGTTTTGGCTCGGACAGAATTAATTTGCTTCCTAGTAGCTGGTACAGTGTTTTGGATTTATGATGGGAATAATGCTGATAACACACTGATGTTTTAGTTGCTGAGCAGTGCTTATACTAAGTCAAGGACTTCTCAGCTTCTCACACTGCTCTGCTGGTGAAGGAAGGGGGTGCACAAGTTGCTGGGAGGGGACATATCCATATGACTTCATGACTAGTATATAAACTGGGAGGAGTTGGCTGGGGAGCACAGTGGCTCAGAGATTGGCCAGGCATCTGTCAGCAGGTGGTGGTCAATTGCATTGTGCATCACTTGTTTTGTATATTCTATTATTATTAATAATTTTCTCTTCCTTTTCTGCCCTATTAAACTGTTTTTATCTCAGCCCATGAGTTTCACTTTTTTTCCCCCAATTGTCTCTCCTATCACATTGAGGTTTGGGAGAGAGCAAGAGGCTGTGTGGTTCTTAATTGCTGTCTAGGGTTAAACCATAACAGCTTATTATAAATGTAATACAGACAAATTACAGAAAATTAGTAGCATCTGAGACCACAATTGCCATATTAAATATCCAGTTTTTGGTTTATCAGATGATGTTTGGATCAAACTACTTTTCTCATGTGGCACACTCCAGTCTACTCTTTTTATGTATCTTTAATGCTCGAAATATCCTTACGTGATACTACCACAGTACATCCCTTCTTTGTGGGACTAAACCTAAGAGCTACGCATCAGTGCTAATCGGAGAGTGTGCAGTGAGCTGCTTGGGTGTGCTGCACCAGCAGAGATTGAGTGCATTGTG
>NW_010418832.1:0-416 GCF_000710305.1 Buceros rhinoceros silvestris
AATAAACTAATAAACTCCTTTTTCCAATGAAACAGCCCCAAATTGGAGGGTGGGTGCAGAGCCGGGGCTTTCCCTGCAGACCCTCCCACGAGCCATGTGGGACCCAAACCCGCCTCCATTTTCCCCCCAAACCCCGGCAGCAGCCGCGTTGTCTCTCCAAATGTCCCGTTCAGGGCTGGGCTGGGGGCCCGGTGGGCGCGCCCCGGCATGGCAACTCCTTTTTCCAATGAAACAGCCCCAAATTGGAGGGTGGGTGCAGAGCCGGGGCTTTCCCTGCAGACCCTCCCACGAGCCATGTGGGACCCAAACCCGCCTCCATTTTCCCCCCAAACCCCGGCAGCAGCCGCGTTGTCTCTCCAAATGTCCCGTTCAGGGCTGGGCTGGGGGCCCGGTGGGCGCGCCCCGGCATGGCTCAG
>NW_010418832.1:573-805 GCF_000710305.1 Buceros rhinoceros silvestris
CCCGCAGGTAGCAGCGCTTGCGGTGGTCCATGAAGACGAAGTCGGCCTGGGCCAGGCCGTGCGTGCCCCGCAGCCGGGGGATCACCTCATCGGAGGGGCCCACGATCAGCTCCACCTGTGGGGGACCCCCACCCATGGGGGAGCAAGTGGGTCGGAGGGATCTGCTGGGGAAGGGGCTGGCTGGGCCTGGGGTGGGGGAGTCGGGATGGTTTGGATTGGAGGGACCTTTCCA
>NW_010418833.1:0-209 GCF_000710305.1 Buceros rhinoceros silvestris
AGGGCCACCCCAACCCCCTTGGGCGTCTTCAAACTCCCCCTCACCCCATGACATGTCGTGGGGGGATTCTCCAGCATCTCGTAGGCTCAGTAACACCCCCCATGTCCCTCCTGAGGATCCCCCTGCCCCTGGATGTCCCCTTGCTGGTTCCAGGGGGGTGGATGGCCATGTTGTTCGCCCACCCTGTCCCGCTGCCTCGCTGACCAGCT
>NW_010418833.1:546-866 GCF_000710305.1 Buceros rhinoceros silvestris
TGCCCCCGTGGGCGTTGGGTGGCTGCCCCCGCCCCGCCAGGACACGGCTCTCTGTCTCCACAGACTCTGAAGGGCTGGGGATCAGCATCATCGGCATGGGCGCGGGGGCCGACATGGGCCTGGAGAAGCTGGGCATCTTCGTCAAGACGGTGACGGAGGGTGGGGCGGCCCACCGGGACGGCAGGTACGGGCTACCCCACCCCAAACACCCACCCCGGTCCCCACAGGCTTGGGGGGTGGTGGAGGAGCTGGCGTGGGAGCAGGCGGATGTGCCAGATGTGCCTCGGGGTGGGAGTTGCTGGGGAGGTGGGTAAGGGGTG
>NW_010418833.1:1220-2730 GCF_000710305.1 Buceros rhinoceros silvestris
CAGCCTGTCCCCAGGACACCCCAATACCCAGACTGGGCTGTCCCCATGCCCTGTGCCACCGTAGTCCTCTCTGTCCCCCCAAATGCCCCCACATCAGTCCAGGACCCCCCAACTCAACCACAATCCTCCCCCTAAATTCGCCACCCCCAGGGGCACTGCCTGTCTCTGATTGTGCCACTTGGGTGTCCCCTGGCTGTGCCACCTGGGTGTCCCTCAGCCCAGGCCCCCTGTGGTTGGAGCCCCCTGGCCCCCGCTGAGCCCTGCCGTCCCTGCAGGTTCCTCATCGGGCGGGAGAAGCCAGGGGAGCAGAGCGAGGTGGCACAGCTGATCCAGCAGACGCTGGAGCAGGAGCGGTGGCAGCGGGAGATGATCGAGCAGAGCTACACCCAGTACACCGAGGATGACGAGGAGGTGAGGGGGACAGCACCCACCCAGGAGGGGACAGATGTCGTCTCTCCCACCTGATATGGGGCCAGTGACTCAGTTTCCCCAGGTGGGATGGAGTGGAGGTGCCAGGCAGGGGATAACTCCATGCCAATGCCTGTCTGTCCCCTCTGCAGACGGGTGAGTATGCCACGGATGAGGAGGAGGAGATGAGCCCCATGTTCCCCAGCGGCGAGATGGCCATCGAGGTCTTTGAGCTGGCTGAGAACGAGGACACACTTTCCCCCGTGGAGATGGACCCTGAAAAGCTGGTGCACAAGTTCAAGGAGGTGAGGGGGGGACGGGGAGTGCCAGGGGAGCGTGGCACAGGGACGTGCCCGCCCCGTGCGAACGCCCGGCTCCTTTCGTAGCTCCAGATCAAGCACGCTGTCACCGAGGCCGAGATCCAGCAGCTGAAGAGAAAGGTGAGGAGATGACCCAGCTCCCCATGGGCGGGATGGACCCCCCTCCATCTCTGCTAAACCCCTGGATCTCCATCTCCCCAGGCTCCCTGGTTCTCCATCTCCCCAGACCCCCTGGATCTCCATCTCCCCAGACCCCCTGGTTCTCCATCTCCCCAGACCCCCTGGACCTTCATCTCCCCCATCCCCTCCTGGCTCCCCACATTGCCAGACCCCTCGCCATGCCATGCCATGCCATGCCCAGTCCCTGGCTATGCCATGCTGTGTCGTGCCATGCCGTGACCCTGCTGTCCCCCAGCTGCAGTGCCTGGAGCAGGAGAAGGCGCGCTGGCGGGCCGAGAAGGCCCAGCTGGAGCAGAGCGTGGAGGAGAACAAGGAGCGGATGGAGAAGCTGGAGGGGTACTGGATGGAGGCGCAGAAACTCTGCCAGGCCGTGGACGAGCACCTCAAGGAGACGCAGGCTCAGTACCAGACCCTGGAGCGCAAGTACAGCAAGGCCAAGAGGCTCATCAAGGAGTACCAGCAAAAGTGAGGGCAGCACCCGTCATCCCCCTGGGCACAGGCCAGTCCCTGGGGCACAGACCCCTTCCTGGGCACCCCTTCTCCCTGGGGATGGACCATGGCCTTGGCCCGGAGCCACTCGTGGGGTGCTGCATCCTTCCTGG
>NW_010418833.1:2982-3186 GCF_000710305.1 Buceros rhinoceros silvestris
ATCCCTGGGGCACCAGCGCCTCGCTGGCACCCTTCACCCCCTGGGCAGGCACCTTCCCCTTGACCCGGACCCACCCCAACGCCTTCCTGGGCATCCTCATCCCTGGGCATGGAGCATCCTCTGGGCAGGAGCCACCCCCTGGGAGACCCCACAGCCACCACCACCCCACTGGTCATGGTCCCTCCCCGACACCCCTGCCCTGCC
>NW_010418834.1:0-539 GCF_000710305.1 Buceros rhinoceros silvestris
GTCCTTGGCCCCATCTCCCGCCCGGCGGGGGCCGCGGTGAGGCGGGGCCGGGGGCCGGGGTCTGCGCAGCCCACGGACTCCCGCAGGCAGTGCCACCCCCTTGGTTCCCCTCGCTGAGGGTACGGAGGCGGGTTGGGGAACGGTGACTCCAGAGGGACGGAGGTCGCTTAACTGTCCAGCAAGCAATGGGTTAAAAGCGGAAGGTTATTAAACCCCTCGCCCCCCCCCCAAAAAAAAACCAGGAGGAAAGGAAGAAAAAGAGAAAACCTAGTCCGACTATGCCTCTTGGAAAGCTTTAGGTTGCAGCCCGGCCTTCCAAGCATTCTTTAAACGAGAAATGTGGGAGGGACTCCCGGAGAGAGAGAGAGATGGCTATCAACTGAATTCATTACTGTAAACATCTCCCTGGGGTGTCAGGCAGGGAGGAAAAAAAGGCACGACTCGCATTAGCAGGGAATAGTCACATCTGAGGCATCATTACTGCTAAGATCAGCCTGCAATCCCGACTGAAGGCAGGCGGAGGTCTTGCAAAGAGCCAG
>NW_010418834.1:655-1040 GCF_000710305.1 Buceros rhinoceros silvestris
GGCAATCCCGACTGAAGGCAGGCGGAGGACTTTCAAAGAGCCAGACACACACACTCATGCATCTACGTACGTGTCCGATGCCTTCTTCGACTTCCAAAGGTCCTGGGTCTCCGTGCCTCCTCCTCATGTGATCCCTTCATCATTTCTAGAGGAGAGAAAGAGAGAAAAAAAAGAAAGAAACGTCAAGACCAGGCGTACCCACCGTCCCTTCTCGTTTATTTTTCACCAGCGGAGGAGGAGCGGCGTGGGGAAGAGCGAGCGAATCGCGGAGAGAAAGTGCGTTGGGGATGCCAGAGCCGCGGGCTGCACGCCGGAGGAGGAGGTGGAGGAGAAGGGGGGAGGACGATGCCGCTGCCTCGTAAAGGCGGAGGAGAGCGCGAGGGTC
>NW_010418835.1:0-3836 GCF_000710305.1 Buceros rhinoceros silvestris
ACTGCCGGGGCTCTCACCGAAGGAAAAAGAAAGAAAGAAAAACGGTGTCTCTTCCAGCTCGCACCTTGGGGCCACGCTGAAGGCACTCTTCCCGAAGGAATGAGCCCCGGAGGGGCTTTCTCTAGTAGCGCTTTCTCCGCAGCGCTTCTCCCGTAAAATAACAGACGCATCTTTTGGAAGAGGGAGCGAGGGGGGGCACAGTCCCGCACCTGGGGCGAGGCCCCGGGAACAGGGCGCTGCATCCCGCGGCAGGTCGCTCTCCGGACGCGCCGAGAGCATCATCTGCTGTTTGCCAGGTGGTGAATTGTCTGGCAGGAGCCACCCCGGGCTTTTCAAGAATATTTCCGTAAAATGAACTGGGTAAGAAAAAGAGTAGCGTTGGGGGAAGCAGAATAAGGAACCTCATAATAGTAAGTGGTGCTGTTCTATAGTGTACAAGCAAGGAACCAGATTTTCAGAGGCACTTGTCCTTACTAACCCCAGCATACAGAAGCTGGTAGACTTCTGGAAATCTGTCCATATATTTTTTTGTGCTTTTCATGACTGTGGGCTGTTTCTTTATTCTGGAAGCATGAGCTGCGGTTATGGTTCAGTGTGCTCTTGATTTCAGTAGTTGGGATTTTACCCTAGGATATTGTCAGTGTTGGTGCTGACAATTCAGAGCTTCCACTGACTACAGTATAATAATTAATGCAACTGATTCTGTTTGCTGCGTTGTTTGTTACTGTTACTGTGGTGTTTGTTACTAAGCGGTCAGTGCAGTAGCTGAGCAGGCATTCATTAGCTTTTTGTTACTGTCCTCTTGTCAGGTCCAATCTGTGTTTCCTCAGTTAGTCACTGATTTGCAAGTTCATGGGCTTCTGGCTTGCTTTCCTCCTGGGAGAGGAAGCAACTATTACAGGTAAATAAATGATGTAAAACCAAGTAGCTCTGCCCCATCCAATACCAGTCACTGCCATCAGAATCCAAGGAAGTTCATTTAATGGAGGACTCAGGAGACTCCAGGGTATCCTTGCCAGAAAAGGCAAGAAGAATGTTAAGGCAGTCGAATGTTTTGATTGCCTTGAACAAAAATTCTTACAGCACAATGCATTTGAAGTAGCATACCATACATGCTGCTTCTTCGTATAGGATTGTCTGACCTTTGTAACTGGAACATAACCAGTTAACTCCGACAGCAGCTTCGATGAAAGTTTTTTAGACGCATCTAAATCCTACCTGCAGCGTGCAGCAGTGCCAGCCTGAGATGGTTCCTCACAGAGCAATAAGCCATCCCTTTTAGCTCAGTTTGCATTCAGAGTGTGTGTGGTACCCCTGTCAATGCTTATGATGGTGGTGTGACATGCCAGTTGAAAGAGGTGGCACCCTGGACTTCACTGCTTCATTTAATTCCTTCATCCATTTGTCTTACGTCTGTGAGAGCAATCACTGAACAGTTTGAGGAGTAGGTGCGATCACATCTGACAGGCAGTGCGAGGAAGGGGGAAGCTGTCCTCTCTGCTTGCTTGCTTGTTGAAAAATTATGCTTTATGCAGCTGTTAAGAGTTAAACATCCCCACAGATGAGCAGAGGTATCCACTTATTGTGGAATCCATTTAGCAGATGGGTTAAGTACAATCAAAGAAGGGTTTATTTTGCCAATCAAACATACTGTGTGTCCCCTTGCTGGTGTTTTCATTTAACATCCCTCCATAGTATTATTTATTCCATCACCACATTGTAATTTTAAACATATAGTGCAAGAAATAAATCAGAATAATCACTGAAGTATTAATAGAGCCAACTGTTAATTTTCATAAAAAATTGACACTTTTAATTAAAATACTTTGTTGCTTGATGAGGAAAATGATAATAATTTCTAGTCTATGGTATTCATGCTTGAGAAAATTTGGGTCCTTTGATGAGTGTTCCCATCCTAATACAGAATTACTTTAATTAGTACATTGACAGACCAGACCCTGCATCTTTTGACAAATTAAGAAAGGGATGCCCAGAGAGAGTGCATGTCGTTTATTACCCAAGGTCAAATGGTAAGCCAGGTAGATCCCAGAATAGAAGCAACGTCTTGTGATTCAAACCACCGGAAAATGCTACCTCCTGTAATTTGATTGTGCACAGTCTCACATGGCTCATTGCAGCATGTTTTCTTGTTTCCCACATTCTTTTTTTTTTTTTTTTTTTTTTTTTTTTGGGGAACCTGTTCAAAAGTTTTCATGTTTTTTTGTTCCCTCATTTTTTTTTTTTTTTTTTTTTTTTTTTTTTTTGAGGACACTGTGCAAAGATTTCCAGCACAAAGTGAAACCCACTCCTTACACTGAAATACTGCTGCTGTCCCTATGGTTGTTTTTTCCTCTGAATAAGTCAAGTGGTGACCCACATGAAAGAAATTGCCTGCCCTTGAAGGAAGGCTTTTTGAGAAAATTTTGCAATTTACGTTGTGGATTTGTTTTCTGTCTTTTCTGGGCAGGGAAGGAAAGAGAATGCTTTATTTCAGTAAACACCAGTTTAGCTCAGGTGCTATACCCTGATGCTTCAGTTTCTTTCTGAAGAGTCTCAGTGTTTCAAAGCTTTGCATGTTATTTAGAAAGTTAATGGGCTGTCCTGAAGGATCCAGTCTGTTGAATAACATTGACCTCAAGTGAAGAAGGCATTTGCATTCCACTGGTTTTCAGAGTTTTAGACTAATGCAGCGTTTTTCCCTGATGAATTAATTGAGAGTTTCTGCATGAGTAAGGATTACTTCAACAGTCAAGGCTTAACAGGATCTGACTTTCCTAATGCACTATGCATTAGAAAAGGTGGTTTCTTCATCCTTTCTTTAATTTCCATTACATTTTAGTTGGTGCTTCCCAGGCAGAGATGGGTAAAATACCGTTTGGGGAGAAACAGGGTGTCATTTGTATAAGGTACCTGTAAATAAGGTGCATGTACTTTAGCTGTCCTTAACTGCTGTGCTTTCACTGTTTGGGGAAAATTTTGTTTCTCTCATGTCTTCTTCGAGAACCTCTTTTTCTGATGTTTGTAGTGTTGGTTCATTATGTGATCTCGGGAAATCTGTCAGTGCTGCTTTTAATTATCTTCAGTCAGACTCTATTTCCTTGTGAAAACAAATAGTATACCATTAAAATGTTGATCCCATCCCCCTGTTTGGATGGTGTTTTATCGTCTTCTCATTTTTTCTCAGGGATGTTTCTGTCCCATTTTGTAGTTGATGGAGCATGGTGTGTCTTGGTAGTTGCACTTCCTCCTGGCAATGTAACTGTCAGATGGCGGAGGAAAAGGTACAGAAGTTCAAGTGGCTTCTTGCATCACCATCTGCTAAGACGTTACTGCCTTCTAGCACAGCTCAGGTTTTCTTTTAATAACTGCCTGAACCACTGACTTCCACTAGCTCTGGGTTGCAGCAGGAAAAGACAGCAACGTATCATGTAGGAGGCAGGGCAGTATTTTGCATGACTGCGTAATGCTGCGGTTTCACTAGAGACTGTATTTTTGAAAGGCATTGGGGAGACCATAAGAGAACCTTGCTTGCCGTTGTAGTTGTGACAAGCTGAACCAGTACGCTGTGCCAGCAATGTGGCCAAACCATTTCCCTTGGGAGCTGAGCCAGTGGAGTGAGTCTTGAGAGCCTGCAGAGACCTTGGGCTCTTACGTGCCGCTCTGTGGTTAAGCTTTCTGTCTCTGTAGCAGAAGGGCATCTCAGTTTTCTTTTCCAGCAAATGCAATGTCATGATTCAGCGTGTGTTTCTGAGGTTGTTGTCCCATCGCAGGGAGAGCACAATTCTGATGTTATCCTGTTATGGAATGCCCAGAAAGGGCAATGATCTTTTCAGCAG
>NW_010418835.1:3920-20186 GCF_000710305.1 Buceros rhinoceros silvestris
AGGACCCTAGGGCCCTGCTAAAACCCACACGTACCCTGGCTGCTGTTTATCATCAGAGCCTCTTTTCTCTTGGACCTCACAAGTTTGCATATCAAGCTGACCAACTTCACTTCATACGTGGAAAACAGAAATAGCACTTCTGTTCGATGTCTGTGATCGGGGTGTCACAGCAATGGAAGCGTGAGGCAGGACTGGCTATAAAAGCCAGTGGAACAGGCTGAAGTACAGCGCATGGGACCTGACAGCCAGCGTATCTCATAATATTCTGGGAGAGAAAATGTAAATGAGTGAAAATTATTTTCCTTCAACCTGTCGGACAGCTCTCGATGATATTGCTTGTTCCTTAGAGTCTTCCCTCCAGCTAGTGATTAAAGACTGTGGTATGTTACTTTGCTCCATGGTTTTTTTCAATCTCTTAGAAAGAAAAAAAATCCAGAAAATGTGAGAGGAAGGAGCTTCCTGAATCCTGCCTAGAATGTGTTCGTTTGCAGCCGTTTTAAGTGGAATGTAAATGTATTCATGCTGAACACAGTGTTTATGAAAGACACTGGATGGACTGGTCTTAGAAAGGGAGATCTGCAAAATACCCCCAGAAGAGATGCACCTGCAGGTGCTGTAGCGCAGAGTCCCTGTGTTAGGCTTTTAATCTCACCTGCGCCTGAAAGGGAGAAGTTGTCCTTTGAGGTGAGGTTTCATCCCTTCTCTATGCCCATTAAAGTACTTTCTCTCTGTGGAAGAATTTGCCAGCTTATCTGAAATGTTGTGGTGTTTGAAATGTCAGATATCGTGGCGCTCGCTGGAGCTGTAGTGATGTTCATTTTACACAGGCCACTACACAGCCAGGATGTCATTTTTCGCCACAGAGGATTAAATTGAGAAAACAGTAAAGATAAAAAGCTTTTGATCCTAGCCTGCCTCTTTTAAATGCACGTTCATCTACACGTGGTTTCCCAAACCACATACCAGGGGCTCTATTCTTGCATTAATTTGCTTAAATTGATGAATTTAAACTGGGAGTTGAAAATAGGAATTTTCTAAAGTAAACAGTAAAACAAAGGGAATTGTTTGCATGTGGATTTTTTTAGGAAGCATTCTGAAATAGTCTAGATCTACATTCCATAATTTCTCTGTTTCTCTTCAGGGCAACACAAATCTTTTTTTATTTTAAACAGCCTTCAAAGGCTGACATGGGGACATCTTAATAATGGCCTCCTGGATTCAGCTCAATGCAGTTGACATGGAATATCCAGTTGTAGAGTTAAAGTAGAAAATTCAGGGTTGAAAATGTTGACTATCAGTCAAGTGTATTGTTTAACAGCCAGTGAAAAAGCACTGTAGTACCGCTGTGGATCCTGCAAGGATTGGAGGTTCGGTTGACACAAGTTTAGATACATGTATATATACACGCTATATATTCTGTTGCAGAAATACAGCTTTCAACTGCTTATAGTTGAAGAGTGGTATTAATCTGCCATTGTCTTATAAAAGACAGTTTTGTGCAGAAACAGTG
Source organism: Buceros rhinoceros silvestris (assembly GCF_000710305.1). NCBI lineage: Eukaryota > Metazoa > Chordata > Aves > Bucerotiformes > Bucerotidae > Buceros > Buceros rhinoceros. The sequence continues at coordinate 5,431 of NW_010418835.1, forward strand.
TCATCTCTCTGTACTCTTTGTGCTGTTGGAAGAATGTTTGCCTATGCAGCAGCATCTTTCTGCTGAAAAAGCAGCCCAAACAGTAACAATGATGTTATATTTATTTTTTTGTTAAAAATTGGTATTATATTTATCCAGGTGTCTCTTGTATTCAAAACAGATCTCTGTTTTCCCATCCATCTTCTAACTCCTCTAAATTTCACATGCTGGAAGTTACTCTTAAATCATGTCAGTTCGGTCATCTTCCTCATCATCACCATGGAGAACTTTCAGGTCACCCTTTGGAGTTTGTCGGTACCGATCCTTAGCCTGCTAGAAGCAAAGGTGTTGAATGCAGCATCTTTATCCTCTGCAGCACAGGGTGTGCTGCCTCTGGCTTGAAGATGAGATCTGTGGAAGAAAACACAGGAATCAGAATGAGGGTGTTTTTGTGGAAAAGGTGCTGAACATTTCTTCGGACCTGTAGAGTATATCTGGTGACTCAATCTCTGGAATCAGCCAGAGCCCTCAGAGCATTTGAAGCAGAGAAGCAGGGGATCTCTTCAACAGAGAGGTGCAGGGCTTGGGTGGAAGCTACTGTTCGTCAGAGCGTTAGTTACTTGTGATCAGTTTGGTGGCACAGTGCAGGAAGTTTCTTAAATCTCTTGCCCTAGGTTTTCAGATTTTTTGTGGTGTATTTTATACAAATGTCACAGAACTTACTGTACTGTGTTTCCACAGATTAATATTTGACATTCATGGTTTCCCCCATGACAAAGGCTAATAGTGATTTTTTGGCATGGTTCTCACAAAGGACCAAAACCCACCGTTAACTGTGTTAACTCGCAATTCGCACAGGATGACACAGCATAAAGAAAGAGGGCACGTGTTGAACGTGCATACAGGGTGGCTTGTGTGAAGGCAGAGAAACAGGCAGGCATGGGGAAAAAAGGGTGTTTGACAGAGGCTAAACAGAGAGGAGAAAGAAAGAGCCAAATAAAAAAGCAAAAGAATAAGTTACTGGCAAAAATATAAAAATGGAAAGCTGCAGAGGGGTGGCAGAATTCAAAGATGAAGGGAAAAAGGTAAGAAATAACATAAACCCTGGAGCAAGGGAGATTTAAAGGTACAATCAGGTTCTCTAGCGAATTGGTGTCAATCTGATGGCTAATATACTCAATTTAGAAGATAAAAGTTCAGCAGAAGAGTAGACAGAGGGAGAAAATGGGTTAGGGAGTAGCTAGGGAAGTAAACTACATTTTATTGAAAATTACTATTTTTGTCTACTTGTTTTGTATTTGTCACTCTTCTGTCACTGTATTCCCTTTGCATAGACTCATACATTTACAAAAATAGCTGTTGTCACATTCAGTGCTTGCAAATCCAAAGCACCACATGATGTCTTGTATTCTGTATTTTCTTTGTTTAAGGAATAACTGAGGTAACTACTTGATGTCTGGGAGCAAATAAAGGCATTTTCATGAACATTGCTGTACTTCTGACACTGATGTTTTCCTATTACAGGCATACAATACTATAAATGAGTACAAATCCTAACTGATAATACCATTAGTAGACCTTTGGTACAAGGCTAAAGAAGCAGAAATGTGAAAGGCTGAGCTGCTCCTGAGAGGAAGAAAAGAGCATGAGGCTAACAGCAATTACCAGTGAAAGCCATACCATCCTCAGCACTTTACTGCTCTGAAATGGAGGGATAAAAATAAGCCTGAAGTTTCTCTGTAGTCATTTAATACACATCATTACAATATTAGACTTGTACATAAATCATAGCACAGCTATGCACCACAACTAGCAGGGCCCAAATATAGAAACCATCCTCTTTCCTCCATTAAATCAATAGACCCTTTTTCTCTCTGTTAATTCAGCTGGATAATCCTAAAATCAACCTACCACCCTATTGACAGGCAGTATAAAGACTGCAGAGCAGTTTACTCAGCCAGTAAACTGCTGTCTTCAACCTCACCTCCAAGCAGTAGAAGATCTCTGTAGAGAGGATCAGGGAGGCAATTAGGATGGATAAATCCCATGGTCCTGCTCTGCTACTGCGGGAGCATCCCATCATGGCATGGTCTAAGGCATTTGCTATAAATGGGAGTTCTGTTTGTCAGCCAGCTCCTCTATTCCACCCCCTTTGTAAAAAAATCGTCATTCAATATATGCAATCAGGTCACCATTTCTGATAAGACAGCCTGTCAAAATGCCTCTTCGTCTGTGTCTGTTGTGCAGTTCTTTGACCATTGACAAGCATGAGATTAAGCACTGAGTGATGTTGCATAACCTTCTGTCCACTCCATTACAACAGACCTCAATGAAAAGACCCTGTCAAAAACAATTATTCCTTATCTGTGTTGTAGGATTATTTTCGAGTGATAATGAGCTGATTAATTTTTCTAGGAGTAGCGAGGCAAAATTGAAATAGCTATTTCATTTTAGGCAAGCGTGATCAAGAAGTATCTTAATAGCAGTACAATCTGTTGCTGAGTCATTTGGTGTTTCTCAGTTCAGTATATTTTGATGTCTGAAGGCAGACCCATAAATTTATTTTTGCAGCAGATCAGCATTCCTGAATTCCTCATTTTAATGACTTAGTATCTCTTGTTGAAGAGTAGTGGATCATGAATGAGATGCAATGGATGGCAGGTAGCACTACATGACCTGGGGGAAAAAAAAAGTGGCAGGTATATATATACCTTTTAGCTGTCCATGGCATTCAGCTATTTTGTGTGGCTAATCTTTTTCTTCACAGAATACTTATATTCCCTCACTGGTACAATGTTAACATAATTGTAAGTTGGGGATGTGCTGGTCAAATTTAGATTTCAGTGTCAAGGAAATGGAACTGGGACTAGAAGTGGCACAGGACAGAGCAGCTCTCCACTGGTGGGTCAGTGCAGAAATGGAAAATGGTGAGTATTGCGTATTCCTTACTGGCAGCATTCTGCCATTTGTCTGCTCAGTCTTGACAACCAAATGACATCCTTACTAGAATCCAAGAGCTGGTAGAGACTTTGAGAGGTAATGCAGGCTGCCGTCTAGCCTGCAGGCAGGTGTACCTGTGCCTACATCATTGCTGGAAGCCTCTCTCTAACCTGCTCTTCATAGCCCTCAGTGGTGGAGAATCTGCAGTCTGCCTTGGCTGTCTGAGACCCTGTTTTGTTAGCTTCCCTATTAGAAAGTCTAGCCTAATAAGTAATTTGAATCTTGCTGTAATTTAAGCTTGGTATTCCATATCCTGTCCATTGAGAAATAGCGAGAAATTCCTCTCCTCATTACAAAATCTCCTCATATATTTTCAAGATCGTTATAATTTATACCCTTAATCTTTTATTCTCTAAACAAAGAATCATAATCCTTCCAACCTTCCCATGTGTGTCATGCTTTCTACACCTCTAGTCATTCCCGTTGCACTCTGCCAGACTCCCTCCAGCCTTTCCCAAAGAGTGCCAGAAGTTGGACACATGGTTCTGGCACAGATCTTTCTAATTGAGCAGAGAGATAACTTTGTGTTTCTTCCAGGTCTTGTTTCTATTTATACAGCTCAGTAAGGTGTTCACATCTCACACCAGTGTGACACTGACTCACATCCAGCTCATGACCTGCTATTATCTGTCAGTCTTTTAATGGGCCGCTGCTACATGGACAAGTACTCATTACAAAAAGCCTCTGAACAAGTGAAATAGGTAGGGATCACGTAAAGACAGGGAATCACTGAACTGCAGAAGCTGTGCTGTGATACATCAAGTGAGATGCTTCTTCACCTGAGGGAGCTTTGTTTCATTAATGCCAACTAGAAAATCTCCTTTCCTTTGTTCCCCAGATAAAACTGGGAATATGTTATTCTGCATTGTAACACCAGATGTGCCATTATATATTCGGGAGACATCTGTGAAGTGCTAGAGTTCCTTTGTGGAAGTATAGCTGGAACAATATATTTGAGAGGAGCATATTAAGTCCATTATTTCGTCCACTTGGAAATCAGGTAATAAGTGAAATCTGAAGAAGTGTCTGGAGGTTAAACTTAGTCTGTTCTTGTGGTTAATTTTTCTTGCTAATGTAAAGGTAAAGCTCAGTGTTGTCTCTCTCCCTAGTCCTGTCATCTTCAGTGAGGGACATTTTATATATTCTTGGTTTCACTGGCAGCATGAGTCAGTGGAAATCCTTTTATTTTTATAAAATTTCTTACAGCTTCATCCAACATCACCAAGTGTGGTGTTTTGGATTGCCAGAACTGCCCTAACAAAAGCAAAGATTGACTTGCAGTAAAGTAATACTACAGGCAGGTGTTGGAAGCATCAGCCTTGCCCTAGATATTCATAGGACTTTGAGGGTGCCATTTTCACTAAGGTTCTTCATCCCTGTGTAAAGCTACCTTCTGATTTCTAGATATTTCTACTTGCCATCTGTGAAATGGCTAATTAATTGATTTAGTTTTCTGAAGCTAAGCCAGTGATTAGTTAGTCGAAATTACAGTTGCAATAGCAATGGACCCCAAGTTACACATTCCACATAGCTATTTAAATTTGATCAGACGTAAGTTGGTCAAATATGAACTCAGGAAAAATTCTTAGTAGTAGAACAGCAAAACAAACTCGTTCAGGCTCTTTAAATAAATATTGATTTATTTGTTCGTGGTGTTGCAGAGCTGAATCAATCATGAGCTTTTTTATGCCAAGCTGCTGGTTTTGCACATGCACATTTTTATTATGCCAACAAAAATATCAGGGAATAATGCTTATATAACTGCTACACATCCAGGGGACTAAATGTAGACAGACTTAATAGTATGAATGCATCTGTCCTATTTTGGTTTCATTCTCTTAAGTGCTGTGGGACTGCTAGCTTATTTTGGTAAAACAAATATTGTGAGGTAAATTTTTAAAAACACAGTTAAGTGAAGCTAGACTTGCGTCTACAGATCTCTAGCACAGTAAAATTCACATCATCTGTCTGAACAGTGTGTTGACATACTCCTGTTTGGATTTGCCTCAGTCTTGGAGTCAAAGCATGGCCAAGGCTGGAAGGCATGTCTGGAGATCTTTTGGTCCAGCCCCCTGCGCAGAGCAGGGTCCATAAAAGTAGGTGGCTCGGGACTATGTCCACTTAGTTTTGAATATCTGCACTCCATGACCTCCCTGGGCAACCTGTTCCTCTGTTTGGCCATCTTCACACTAAAAAAACTTTCTCCTTATATTTATGTAGAATTTTCTGTCGCTGAGAAAAGCCAGGCTCCAGCTTCTCTACTCTCTCCCATCAGGTGTTCACATGCATTAATAATTATCTTCCCTCTCCTCTATGCGAACATTCCCTGAGTTAATACATGGAAAGCACCCATGGAGAGCCAGAAAAATTCAGTGACTCCCCAAAACTGCAGTCATTCCTGCCCTGTTTGCCTCTGTTACCGCAAGCAGGTTCACAATGGTATTCCACCTCCTCTGACTTCCCCTAGTACCTTGGAGAGGCAAAGGTTTGCAGTTTTTCCCCCTGCAGCTGCAAACAGGGAAGAGCCTGAATTCCAAAAGTGTCGAAAGGAGCCATTCCGTGTCATGCTTTGTCACAGAGCCTTAAACACAGGTTGCATCCCTCTTGTCATTCTTTGCTGTAACAAGGAAGGGCAAGGTCTTCGCCCAGTAACCAAGTATTGACAAAATTGTTCCTGGTTCTTGCAGGTAGTTAAGAAAGTTCTGGATCTGGAGAGCTTTACTGTAAAGATTTTTTTTGTTGTTTTTAAGAAAAACAAAGCAGTCTTAGAGCGTGCTGCGGCCCAAGGGCTTCTCAGTGCCTTGTACCTCGGCAGCACTGAACAGTTGGACTTGATGATCATAAAGGTCTCTTCCATCCAAAAAAATCCTGTGATTCTGGGATCTCTTAGTGAGAAAGTTTGGATGACTGTGAGAGGTGGACCGTGTCCCACATGACAAGGGAGACGAGAAATACCCTAAAAATACCTGTACCCCTGAGCTATGGGAAGATTGTTTCCTAAGCACCCGTGTTAATCAAACACCTGAGATTGCTGATTGCCAGTGGAGAAGAGGAGTTCCCTGCCCTACATTGTGTGAGGAACCAAGGATGCATCAGAGGAAGAAGGTGAAACCTTTTTCTGACAGTCACGTTACAGACTGGGGGTGACAAGATATTATTCCCAGTGTCTGCGAATAGCCAGGACACCCCTCAAGCATGGGGGCTTTGAAATAGGTTCTTTCTTTTGTTTTTGTTTTTTTTTTAATGGGATCTTTTTCGATTTTGCAAGACAGACATCAGAGAACTTCAGTGTCCTCTGCTTTGCTGCGGGCACTGCTTTACTCCAGTGTCCTCTGCTTTACTTCAAGGGCATCAAAATATTAAGCACACAGAATAGGTAGGAAAGAATAGGTGGCAAAGAATTTTAAATGCTTGTAGTTTCACTGAACAAGCTTGACTTGGAAAACATATTTTGTCATCTTTAGGTCCAGAAATAGCTGGCTGGGCCCTCTTGTCTCTTTTTGCACCATTCCTCCTGTAGGGTTGCAAAGAACAGTCATGTAAAATGACAAATCCAGCAAAAGAGAAAGAAGCATGTCACTGAGTACTCCCAGGACAGTGGCAACACAGTGTAATCTGTAGCATAAGGTAACAGTAATTCCTGTTAGATAATTACACAGCACTTTGAGATCTTCAAATGCAAGGTTAGAACAGCACTAATTCTGTTCAGAGATTTCACTTTCCAGCTCAGTCTCTGCTAAGTGACGGCACTTTCTGAAGTTAATGGCATGTTTTTGCAGACAGTGTCTGCTTCGAGGAGTGATAACGCTTGATGTTCACAGTCACTGCCAGGGACTGGTGTGCAGAAAGGCTCGTGCTGATACTTGCTCCAGTGCAGACCAAGGTCACTGCTAAACCCTGTGTGCCATGTTGGGGGTGCAGCAAGTGAGAGGCCACACTTGTTGGGGGGAGCGGACAGGACAGGTGACCTTAAACTGACCAACAAGGTGTTCCATCATATTTGGTATAAAGCTGAGGGATCACGAGGGTCAAACTCTCTTCTTCAATGGCCAGCATACAAGGAGGACTTTGTCCATTCTGCCTTCAAATCTGTGCATTCCTGAATCCAGTTCCAGAATCCAGCTCCTTCATCCAGTTGCCATCTGCCGCTGAGACCAGCTGGGGCCTCCCCAGTGTCTGCCCACAGCATTAGTGGTGACAGTGACATGGTTGCCATCAGGGGAGTTGGGTTCAGTATTGGCATTGTATGTATTTGTATATATTTCATTATTATTATTATTCTCATTAAAGCAGGTTTTATTTTCTTTTGCAATCCATAAGTCCCTCTCTCTTGATCCTTTTCTTTTTTCTCCCTTTGGGAAAAGGTGGGGAGGGAGAGGGACTAATAGAAAGATCTGTCATTTGTCTAGTGGCCAGACCAACCCTAACCTGTGACATTTTCCTATCTCATTCATTTGGTGATTCTGTGAAATTTTAGAACTGTAGGCCATTCCCTCTTTCGTTTCACCAACATGATTCTTCGTTAGGAAAGCTCTATGAAGGCAACCAGCAGGATAAAGTCCATCCATTTCTTAGTAGTTTCACGCGCTCTCTCCTTCCAACCCTAACCTTGACAAAGGTACTGGCTAAGAGCAGTGAATGTTTGTTGTTGCTGGTGGTATGATTTGTCTCATAGTTCTTCCTCCTCTTCCTCCTTTCTGCGCGAGGTTTGAACACTTTACTGAACTGCACCTTCTGGTGCAGCAGTCTCTTTTTCTGAAGCATGCTTGCTTTATACTCAATTGAGAATGAGTAGCACAAAGGGAAAATTGATAACACTTTCCTGATTTTATTATACTAACAAATGGCAATCTTTTAACCAGGAGAAAAGTACAGATGGTGATCCCGTTTCTTACCAAGTAAGCTACATTTTAAAGAGCACAGTATCCCACGCTTCCTCAAATTAATCCCATGACTCTTACTATGTCCTTGAAATGTGGCAGTATTGAATTATAAGTGACTGTCTGTATCTGAAGTATGACTTGAATTGTATTTGGAGCTGAGGGCATATTTCCAGTCAATGCTAATGGCACTGTATGCCACTGGAAACTCTTGTTACTGTCTTTTGCTTCAGAACTGTCTTTGTTGATGTGCCCAGGAGGATCTAGGAGCCGCGTACAGATCATCAGGATTTTTACTACATCAGACTCCTACCACAGTCTAAAAGTTGGTTAAAATTCAGATGACTCAGAGGACTCGATCCCCTTCACCTGGTTTTCCTGCATTACATTGTCAGCATTCTTCCTGTAGCTTAGGTTGATAGTTCTATTCAGTGGTTTATTGGCATGGTACAAATTGCAGAGCAGCATGCAAAGTAAAAGTGGCATGATGCCAGCATGGAGTGCTCTAGAATTACCTCTGCTTGAAAGCAATGCTGGTGCTGCTTTAAAGTGACTGATTTATGCTTCTGTTAACCTGTGGGTGACGCTGTTGTGTCCTTTACCCCATTTAACTAATTTTGCAGGTAGCCACATTGTTCCTCAGCAGCAAATATTTAGACATACTTCTGGATGTCACATGCCTCATAAATATCTGCATAATAGAACTATGCATGTAAGGCAGCATGACTTAAAGAATAAAGCACTCTTGCGAGACAAACAAGATCACTTGTTGTAAATAACAGAATTATAAAATTAGTGGCTGATGAAAGAGCAGTAGCCAATACCCTGTTTACATTTGAATAGAGCTTTTGATGCAGTGTCAAAGATAATCTTCCTTGAAAACTTAATTCATGCTGGCTTGGATGGGGACATAGTGGATTTGGAATTGGCAGAAAGTCCACAAGCAAAGCTGATCATAACTACTAATAAAGGACTGTTGTGGAAACCAGCCTTGTTTATTATCTTCATTAATGATTCAGAAGAGGCAGGCCACTGGATAAGAATTGCTTTGGCTTTTAAACTGAGACAAGTGCCAAATATACACAGGCAGAGGGAAAGTATGAAAAAAGAGATTAAAAAATGAGCTAAAACAAGGTTTATTTTTAGCAGGTCAAGCACATGTATCTGGGGAGAATTATCTCTAATACTTATCCTCTATGCTAGGAAGAAACTGAGATTCTAGTAAGCTGAACATGACAGGGCCTGAGTTACTTGTGTGCTCAGCTCACAAGTTAGCATATTGTCTGCACGCGTGCTGCATCACTGCTTGTACATCTGGATGTAACATGAGAGCACATCAGTTCTACACTTACTTTAATGTAAATTAACACTACGGTTTTTTGACTTTATTCTGCATGGAAATGAACAGCTCATATAAATGAAGAGTCATAACCAGTCCTGAGAGAGCTTAACACTACATGGCATCCAGAAGGTCAATGAAATTTTGGACTGCCTATGCAGCTGTGCCACCCTACTGAGATATTATGGATTCACTCTCTATGATTCTTCAGGCATTTCCATTGCCTAAAACTCACACTGGATGCCAAGACCCGAAAGTTACGTAGTCAAAATTTTCCCCTGCCAGTGACTAAGGTTGGATGTGCCTAAATGGTCAAGGCGCTTAGTTTATGCCCTTGAAGTCTTCTGGGCGTCTTTTGATAGGCATGTAAATCCCGAGAGTGCTGCACTGTGGGGCACGTGAGCCACACTACTGTTCACAACCCCAGGGCTGCATCGTTCACCATCCATGGAGTTCTGGTTCAGATTTATAGTGCTTTCTTTTCTCCATGGTTTTATGTGACTCCTTCCAGTTGCCTTCCCAGAGTAGGAGCAGTTTGCGCTCCATGTCACCTGCTGTCACTCATCTCTGCCTCTTCCAAAGGAGGCTGTAAAGCTGCAGCTGGGGAGCACGTCTCCCCTAGCTCCTCACTCCCTGTTGCAGTCTCTCTCGGTTCAGTGGAGGTGCTGTTCTTGCAGAGCCCCAGGCAAGGTCTGGCCTGCTGTGGAGTAAAAGCGAACTAAGCATCGTGTCTTTTCCCACTAGCAAGGGCAGAATGTGTTCACCCCGTGTCACCCTTACAAGCTCTAAGACCAAATTGGGCTCTGAGCAAATTACAGTCCAAGTGAGGGTCACAGTCTCTTCCTTTTTATGTGCAATAACCTTGAGATTTCATCACTAACCTGGTAATTCAAATTCACATCCCTTCTTTTTCTGACACAGTGCAAGAATTTAAGCTGGTGTGTCTAAGACAAGTGTGCTCATGGCTAGAGCAAGTGTTTCTTTTTGCAGCTCTGGTTGAAATTACTTATATAAAATACTCAAATGTTCTTCAAAGCAGGGCCTGAAGGGAAATGCCCCAAACTTTAGGCTCCAAAGTCACTTTGTTTCTTTGTCACCCAAACTGTAAGGATGGAAAGAAACTGTTCCTGCATGGCAGAGACACACTAACTGCAGAACAGCTGTGAGTAGCAGTTTTCAAATTGTGTTACCACACAGCACAACACTGGACATTGTCCAAATGGTTGAACACTTCCACTTGCTTGCAGTGAGGAGCACAGTAGTATACAAACAAATCTTTCTTCTTCAGGATTTGTTCCTAATGCTCCATCTGGTTTAATATCTTGTACCAGTACAAGATGACTCACAGTAGCTGCATGAATGCCACTGGAAATCTGGAAGTTCTGAGATTTGCTGTCCATAACATGCCTAACCTGCGTTTTTTAAGGACTGGCTTTATGCTGTGAAGCACAAGCATTTCCCTTTCTTCCAGAACTGGTGGGCTGAATTTTGGGAGCTGATTGTGTGACTTGGCCTTGCAACACCTGTCTTGAATAAATGTTCTTACATTGTAGTATGTGATGAGTTGAAAGTTCATAAAGTATATATTTAAACAACTCTTTGAAGAATTGTAATTTAATTCAGTTGGAGTGGTGGGGCACTTTTGGCAGTTAACCCAAAAATCTTTTTTAAAAATTCTCACCTTAATTATACAGAGGTTCAGTTGGTTTGTTAAAATTCCACAGTGGAAGTGGAGTCAGATAAATTTTGCAGAAAGAAACTTCCTAGCTTACTTGAGTCTTAGGTGAGCAGAGAGGTATCTTGTGTTTAAACTTACTACTTTTCATAAGCTATCATTTTGTTCTTATTACAAGATAAAGTAACTTTTTGCGTTCTCTATCACATTAATTATCTCCTGTCCAGAAAATAAATGTTACAGTCTTTTTAGCTTCACTTCTTAGGAGAATCTTGTCTCTGCATCTGTTTCTGCATGATTTTTAAAAAAAAATTATTTCATAATGGGAGAACAGGCATATCTGTTTCCTTATTTAGTTCATTGAGCCTGTCTGAACACTCAGAAAACAAGCCTAAAGACATTGGAGGTAGACTCGGAATTGCTGCATGGGGAATACAAAGAGGACTGGATGATGATGAAAGTTCAGGAATTCAGTATCTTTCACATGAAGAGGAAAAAAATATAAGGCTGCTTCCTAATGTATAGAAGGAAGTCTCTGTCTTCCTGTGTAGCAGATGTACCCGGCATATTTAGTGAGTTGCAGCTATGTGAACAGTGCTAAATAAAACACTGAGAAACCGAAAAAAAAAAAAGGAGGAACAAGTTATGGTACCCAGAAAACCTGCTTCATGTGTTTAAGTACATGGATGTGCAATTGCTTACAGTGTAATGTTTGATTAGTTGAAAAGTGATAAAATGTTTTGGACAGGTGTACTCCAGGACCAATCCTGGAGTCCTGAAAGAAGACATTTCCCCCTGGCAAACAGTGGGAATTTGACATGTCCCCTACAATCACAGCTGCATGTGTGAACCATGACTTAGCATAACAGCTTGAAAGGCGAATGAATTCCTGTTAAACTGAGTAGAGAGAGAGATAAGATAGTTTTGTCCAGTACAATTTCCTGTCGGGTGTATAGGCTGCAATTTTTCATTTCATTGCTAGGGGTTTTTTTCTTCAAACAATGTATTTGAAGTTGTAAGGCAGCTTTACAGCAAGAGTGCAAAGCTCTGTCTCAACACAAAATATAAACCGTTATTTTGAATTCTAGCTTCAGGGGAGTGGTGACTCATACCTCAACGGAAATTTTTAATCCTCTTTCATTTAGATATGGAGGGCAGTATATTGCCCAGCTCTTCCCAGGAAGCAATCTTCTTGAGAATATTTGTTGACATGAAGCAAAATTCTTCTAGGAGTTCCAGGGAGAACTACTGCTTATAAATGCAACTTTATTCAGTAGAAGCATAGAGTGTACACAGCCTTGAATTGAAGAAAAAGTGATGGAAAACACCCAAATATCTTCGTTTTGTGTATCATGCACTCCACACTGGTGTAGAGCAATGAATGAGAATGCAACTGCTGGTCACGTCCCTACAAACCAACTAAAATGAGAGTAGGATTAGTCCTTGAAGAATTAGATATTTGCTCAGCAGTATCTGTTAGGTTTCTCTGTGCAGCTTCCACAAGCAAGGTCAGCGTTTTGCTCTGCCAAGTAAGCCATATTCCTGTAATGTCAGTCTTTAAAGGCTATCTCAGACAAAATTGTTATTGGTCTCAACAAACTATATTGCAAGACATGGAGTAACAACAATTTACAAGAATGATTACATGTCATAGAAAACCTAGTTTATCGACCTGGTTACTAAATGCATTGTTGTACTCCATTCCTGGGGTCATGAAATTCCTCTCTGTATATGTTAGATATCATGCCAACTGCTCAAACTTCCAGCATCTCTTATATAATTCTTGCCAGGAGTAACATCCTCCCAAGTAAAGACCCTTTCAGGTCAATGAGGACCTTGATATTAAAAGCAGTGTGAATGATCTAGTAGGTAAAATGACTTTGACAAATTGAAAAAACCCTAAATACTGCATGAGACCAAAAAGGCTTTTTTCTGTCACTCTGAGTGATTAAGATGACCATATTACTTAAGATTAATTGAACTATGAACATCCTTAGAGATACCGTCAAGGAACTAGCAATTAATCTTTCTCTGTTCCCGTCCTATACTGTTTATTTATTACGTAGTTGCTTTCAGTGTAATCTTTTAGTTTTATTCGTCTTTTTTTGTGATCTCACATGATTGTTGAAACAAGTGAAGCTTTAATGTTGTGTACAGCATGAGGATGGTACTTACAGTAAGCTAGAAATAGATAAAAGGTGGTACGACCATACCACCTCTGCTCAGTAATTTGATCAGAGAGATGCCTCAGCAAGGGATGCAGTAGAACAACATTTCATCATCCGAATATGCTATATGCAAACTGCTGCCTGTTTCTCCAGGCCAGTGCCACTCCGAATTTGGATGTAGACTGTTCTCTTCAGACACAGGTAGTTAACATAGCCTGTGGGCTCAGGAGCTCTTTCAGTCTTTCATCTCTCTCTCCTCTCTCCTTACCCCCTTTCCCTCTCTCCCAGGGCCAGTTACACCAACCTGTCTCTGTCTTGTGGCGACTTTGGCAACGTAGCACCCAGCTGGCCCTTCCCAGCCCAAACAAGGAATACAAGAGTTAACCAGACACCAAGCACGTAGCCACTGCTGGGAGAGATCGCTACAGCAGTAAAGTTTTGTTACGGCAGGTCTATGAAGTGATACTCAGTGCTCTTGTCCCTTTGTCATTCTTAACCAAACATTGGTTTGAAATAACTTTATCAGTTTCCCGTGGAAAACTAGCCTAAATTTCGAAGAGCTTAGATTTTGGAAACAAACCAGAGATGTTCTCTTTTCCACTTACCTCTTGCAACAGTGCTTTCCAGTGCCTGATTTCTCTTCAGCATTTAGTGGCACCTTCAAAATTAACTATGTGAACTTGGCAGCAGTATGATTCATAATCTTAAGAGGTCCTAGCATGAACATTTCTTTCTGCACATTTATACTCCTCAGAAGTAAATACATTACAGTTTATTAGATCAGTGCCCTGTCAGATGCTGAGTGCTTTCCTTTCCAGATGAAGTAAAAGAGTGAAGGAATGGGAGTGTCAGGACTTTCCAGAAACCTTCAGGACCTCTTAAAATACAGCTCATCAGCTTTCTTTGGTTTCTAGAACAGTTGTCATTTTAATTTGTAGAACTCTAAGCTCAGGTCAGCTTCTAAGTGAAAAATGTTAGCCTTTGCTGACTGACTCAAAATCAAGTTCTACCCGTCTCATGTTGACCTGCAGATGTGTACAAACACTGCTCCAAGGAGCAGTCTGCCTAAGTTCCCAGTAGCAAGTGGTGATGCCTAATTGAACTGGACTTGCATCATGTGTGACTTCAGCGTAAAGGCACTGCCACGGTTACTGCAATGTTTGGGGAGGCGCTCTCCTACGTGTTACACAGTTTTTATCTTTCGCAAAGGCTGTTTCATTAATCCTGTTTCCAGCTTGTCTGGAACTGGAAGAATGGCTATTACTTCTTATACCTCTGCATAGGTTGCATGTATCAACCAGTTCAAGCACCGATGCAACTTTGCTACAGCAAGAAATCTGTGTGAAACAGAAGAAGGCATAGATTCACTTCCAATGAACCTGCTGTTAAAGGGAAATAAGCTGATCCAAAATACACGGGCAGAGCAGATGTTCCTTGCTTCCTGGTGTAAAAAATGAGGTGGGATCCTGGGGCAACACAGCTACAACACACTGGGCTGCCTGTTACCCAGTCAAGAGTGCAAGGTGCCCAGCTTGGAAGATGTTTATCATCATAATGCAGAATTGTCAGCAATACGTATCTAGAGTGCAGAAGGACAGAACTCCCATCAGGAAATGACAGCTCCGCACTGCAGTTTCGGCATAAGGTAACCTCAGGACTTCTGTACTGATGTACGTTCTGACTGAGACTAAACAGAGTCAAAGGATTTCCTGCTG
>NW_010418835.1:20280-38456 GCF_000710305.1 Buceros rhinoceros silvestris
TGATGGAAGAAGTTTTTACATGAAAAATCATTATTCTACCTGTGTGGGGAGCATAGATGGAAGGAAAGCAGTATCTGTGCAGCACTTATCTTTGATGCATTTGCAGCTGTCATAAACTGCTCTGATGTCTGGCAGAAGAGTGGTTGACACACAGGAGCCCAAACGAGGGTTTGGATCACAGGAAGGTGATCACTAATACATCTCTTTAGGTCAGGACTGAGGGTCTTTGCCCCCAGAACAGCTCCGCCATGTGTTACGAGGCTGGTGAATAGTAATAATAAATGGAAAAAGAATTTTACTTGTTTACTTGAAAAAACTCAGGGTAGAATTCGGTAACGTAGAAAAACGCCTCTCCAAGCAGTGCCAGGCTTATTTCTCAGATGATTTACAAGTCTTTTACTTTTTTTAAACATGTTTTTCAATTCATGCTCTTGAATTTAGGTGCAGTTCTAAGTAGAGATGCTTGAAATTAAATTGCTAGTGCACTGTGCTCTGAGGTAACTCTAACCCTCTACTAGACAGCAGACAACATGCAGCTGGAGTGCAGACAGGTGCCGTTTGAAAGCCGTAACAAAGGAGTGCATCCCAGGATACCTCACTTCTTCTGTGGTGGGACACCTTGTCCTGCTGAGCAATTCCCTGCTGTCTTTGCTGTTGATTACCTACATTCAGCTGAGCAGCATCCAAACTCTCAACAAGCAGACTGGTATGTCCTCAGTCATGTTGCTTATCTGAACTGCTCTGCTCTTTGATCTGTTCCTTCACATCCTTCCTGCTTCAGTTCTCCAGCAACAGAGAGTAGGGGGTTGTGCTTCCCAACTTTGTTCAAGTAAGGAGGGTGACAGGGACCTCTTGTTTCCTTCTCAAGACCTGGTAGAGCCACTATAGTAGAACTAGATAGCTGTATCCAGCCACACCCTGGTGCAGATGCATGAGGGATGTTGGGACCTGTCATTAACTGAGGGGGAAGGAGATAGATAGGAAAGAGGAACAAAGTGTAACTGAAGAAACTCATGTTTTCCCCCTCTTTCATTGACCCAGGCCGGGGGGAGCTTGAAGAAAGGCTGATTGTTGGTTTTCCCTTGAAACTCTGCAGTGTTTAAGCTGAGACCCAATGAACTGAGATGCTCATTGCATTTGACCAACTGTGTAGCAGCACCAGCTGCTCTCAGCCAGCCTCCTAGCTACAGCAACAGTTGTGCTCCATCCTTTTCTGCAACGCTTCATTTGCAGCCATGTCTGAAATTTTCCTCTTCTGAAGGACAGGTTTAACAGCAGAATTTGATGGGTTTAGTGCTACACAGTCCTGGCAAGTGAGACACATGGAAATTTTGTACTATGTTAGCAATAACAAAAGTGCTGTGTTATCTTCTTTACCGGTAATCCGATTCATCAGGAATAAATGCCTTCAGTTTCTGATTGGGCTCATGATTTGTGACCCATGAAAAAAGGGTAGGACTGAGATTGCTGTTTCCAGGCTGCCAAGCCAAAGAGCAAACCTCAAAGCTCCCCCAAATGTACATGTTAAAAACAAGCAGTACCAATGGGATCTATAGGGAAGTGTGTTTTACTCAAGATTGCAGTCACGTACCATTTTCCAGTGAACTGACACAATCATATTAGTAGTTGTGCTGAGTCTACACACATTGTCACGTAGTTGTGTTAATATGAAAACCTTGGGAAATTGTGCTCTCTAGAAAGTACTATTCAGGGTGCTGTTACAGCATGAAACATACTGCATTAGCAACATTATCAGTAGTACTTCAGGAGCTAAGCAGATTCCTCGAACAAAGTTTTCAGGAGATTTAAAAAAGTTGTTTGTTTTTTGGTTTATGTACCTGGCACCGCTGGTAAGGAAAGCAGACAGCTGTTCACTTGGGGCTGGATTTCCCACTGTGCTGCATGAGAGGTGCATCAGTTAAACTGGAATAACTCTAGGAGAGGCAGGCCTCTCTCTCTTTGTACTGCTACTCTTCCATGGCTTCAGGTGTTAGCATCTGAAAGAAGAAAAAACTGGCCATGGTGTTGCATGGAAAGGTCCCTGAACAATCCCAGCCACTGTCTTTGATAGAAAAAGACCAACTTAAGAACTTAAACATGACACAGTGCAGTAAGGTAACATTAAATGTCCAGGTTGGCTCCAGCATCTTTCTGCTTCAGTCAGCTGCCTCGCTGAACACGGACGTGTATCTTTTTCTATAGCATTTTTGAATATTATAACTAATTCACAAGCTCCCTCTGCTGGACTTCTAGGGTAGAAGACTAATGGTAAAACTGTTGTGTTACTTGCTGACTGACCTTTTTTTTTCAGTTTATTTTTGACATTTTCTACATTATCATCATAAGTGTATGATCAAATTCATATAAATGGCTTTCTAGAAGTGTGACAGAGAGAGGTTTGATATGTTAGGTGCATGTTAAAATTTTTTTACATACATAGAAGGCAGCTTTTTCCATAACATGTAGCTGTTACCTCCTAAAAGTACTGATACATCTATAAAAAAGTAATGATACTTGGCATTCAGTAAGACCTTCTATTACTTGCCAAAAAGAGATCTAAGAAAGTAAATAAAGATCTTTTAAAAGAATTAAAAGCTTACAGTCCTCAGTACAGCATACAGTTTTATGTAGCAGTGGTTTTCAAAAGGCAAATCGTGAGCCAAAGGACTTGTAGCAAGCATCAGAGGAATGAATGATGTGCTGAAAATGTTACTCTGAACAGAAGCAGAGCTAGCCCTGCTTCTTTCTGCCTTATCCTCTAGGTCAAGATTTCTGTCTACAGTTTTTTGAACACGTATGTAGGGCCTAGCATTGTCATAATCAATATCTTATGAAATATCTCTTAGTAGATTAAAAGGAGTTTTGAAATTATTTACTTCCAATTAAACAGCTCAGGTAGAGAAAGACTACTAACAACAAAAAAACCTGATGGTGTTCAGTGATTGCTGTAGACATAGCATTTCCTTGCAGACTTTTAATGGGGATGTACTAAATAAAATTACCTGCCTTATTGCCAGCTCATTCTAAATGAGATTCAAGAAGTTTCTCAAAAAATGTAGCTCTCTCAAGGATGATATTTTTTTAGGAATAACATATTCTCATATTGGCTTTATTCTTCATCAGAGCATGTGAGAGCTTTTGCCAGAGGCTGTGATATCAATATGCAATTTATCCTTTCAAAGCCTTTGGGATAATCAGTCTGTTTCTTTGCTGTCCCTAATTAAACTATTGCTTCAGTAATTCCCAGGGGCAAGGAGGCATTGCAACTACACCGAAATGAAAATTAACTTTGTAGAACCACAACTACACCGTCTGTGGTTATAATTAATGTAGTACATGATTGTTGTTTTGGTCATAAGTTTTTAGTTGTTTCATTAAACATACTGTGAGGGAGCATATGGAGGCCAGCCACAGATTTTATTTCTTGTCAAGGTGAAAGAAGTCTGAGGAGGTTTTAACACAGTTTTGGTTGAAATAAAATGGAGCAAGCTTTTGGAGATCTTAAATGTGATCTCTGATCATTCAGCCTTTGGCAGGCCACTAATAATGATGGTAAGTAATAATGATGGTAAGCCAACCATTTCCTAGAATAAGGATCAAATTCAAATCCTTCATGTTTGAGTGTTTTGGAAAATGGGTAGTAGCCCTGCAATGACCGCAGACTGAGGCACTCGATATTCAGAGTGAGCACAAAAATTCTCTTATTTAAGTATTAATTAGGACACATCTCCTACCTGCCTTAAGAATACAGGTCAATCCGAGTGGCCAGAGAGAAGGTTGCTTTCAAGACAGACAGACTATTCTCTTTTCTGTTATCTTTGGTAAGGTAGAAGTGGGTTGATTTCTATCATCCATTCTAACCGTGATTTTAAGTAATTATTTTTTATCTGGCTTTGTGTGTGGTCTTTTTTTTTGCATTCTGAAAGAGGTTATATTCATTAGTGTATTTCATTGTGACAGCCAAAAGGGTATACAATTAAGTGTTGGACTTTTCACACTTTGTTAATATAAACAAACGGTGAACCGTTCATTTTTTGCTAGCTGCTACTTCTTTATGCAGCACTGCGCAAAGCTGGATTTGGGTAGAAATTTAAATTCATTTAAAAGACACAATCAGCAATTCAAAATAATCATTAATTCAATTTAAAAATTAAATGCACTGAGCATAAAAATAAGCTTAGCAAAACGTTGTTTGTATCAAAAGCCCGTTGATTTATTGAAATAAACATTACATACAGAAAATGAACCGATTGTGGTTTTTCTGATCCACACTGATTAGTTTGCCTTCCAGAATTACAAGGAGATCTTAACCTCCACGTTTATTTTTAAAGGGTTACCTCACTGATCGTTTTTAAAACTTCCAGGATTTGGAGGACTGCAAGACAGTAAAATGAGGGCTCTCAGTAAAATGAGGAGAGAATGCGGTGCATCTCACTGTGCCTCTGATCCCCTTGTTTGCTTAGGATTTAAACCATTTCTTCAAATTCAGTGAATCTAAAACAATTCATTTAAAAATTACTGGAAATAAGTGAATTCTCCAGATGTTAATGGCTAACTCCACTAACATAACATTAAAGAACACTAATGAAGATCAGAAGTAGGTTATTCTTCAGGCTGTCCAAATATCATAGTCCCTTGGAGCAGCTGTAATAAAATGCCTTGTAATCAGGGAGCAAGGTAAGACAGACAAACAAGGATTTTCAGCCATTAGTTTTCAGTCAAGTTCTAAGTGACGTTAATTACCCGTAGCATCTTTTACATGCCAAATGAGAGAATATAGTTTATAACAGATGTTGCCTCCATGCTTAATGCTAACAGTATTGTTTAAACTTGAAGAAGTAGTTGTAATTCCTATGATAATACATTTTCTTGATATTCCAGTTTTAGGATTACTATTTTTCTTGTCCAGGCTACTTCTACAGCCTTTCTTCTGCCTCATTTTGCCTTTTTTCTCTCTCAGTTCTCTTTTCAGAAGTTGAAATATATTTTTGCAAAGTACAACTGGCATACAGACTTTCTTCTAGAACTAAAACACTACTTAAACTAAATTATTTAAATGACCTAGGTAATGGTCAGTAATGTACAGCTGTGGCTGACAGAGAAATGCAGATTACTGCAGTGAATTGCATTGCATTAGAGCTGTAGTTAAAAAACATATTTACTTGGTTTTAAATAAAATTTAGTACCCTCTTCCTTGCTTTCTCTTTTATATTGTCTGAGAAAAATCTGTCTAGCTCAGTATGTCCCAGTAAAGGCTGTAACATTTACTTCTTCTCTAGGTCTGTTTTCCTTCGTCTTCTCCTAATGTCTCTTTCTCTAGTCTGGAGGCTGTTGTTCTGCAGCTTGCCTGGTGCTTGTTGTCAGGTTGCGTCAGACTGATGCATCTCTGGAAAGGAAGGGCAGGAGCTCTTAGTGGGCCTCTTTTCACTTCATTTATGCAGCTAAAGATTAGACATTCGCTTTTCTGAGACAGGATGAAACTCTCTGAGAAACATTATGTAAATTTACTGGTTTATGTAAGAAACTGTTAATAATGATGTACATTATGGCATGCTTATGAGATTAAAGGCAGTTCTTTGTCTTGCACAATAGCAAAAAAGCAGAGACTTGAAAAATGTCTAAAAAATAAAATTATTATAATAGACTTGATGTTTGTTTTGATGCTTCTGTTTAGGTGCTGACCCCAGCACAAATAAAATCAATTTGCCTGGCCATACTAGAATCAGGAAAGCAGTATGCAGAGAAGAAGAGGAAACCAGTCCCGCTCATGTATTCCTACTATGGAACAGAGTATCTTGGTGAGTAAAATACACCAACTACTTTGAAAGTGATGCTGTGTGTAGATGCTGAGCCAGTAAATGCTTCAGAAATAAAATAATTTAAAACCTACAGTGTGGGATTTCTCCTGAGCTAGGACCATCCAGACTCCTAAAACTGCTAAGTAGGGCTGAGGAGCTGGAGGGAAGGACTGATGCTGCCTAGTACTGTGCTCTACCAGGTGAGCACCAGGCAGTGGCTTCCTTTCCTCTTCTCCTTCTTGCCCTGGTAAATCTTCCCTTGCCACATGGAGGCAGTGAGAGGTGTGGTATCCATGCCTGAGTGGAGAAGGTTACCAGAGCGAGCTGTCAGGTAATGTTATTTGTAAACTGCTGTTGCCGTGCGGGGCCTTGCAGAATGTTTTTGGCTGTAGCGTGCAACTTAAGCGTACGGTCAGCTCCTTCCCATCACGGCAGTTTAGTTGGAGCTCATCTGAAGCAGTGAAGAATCATTAAGCAGATCCCTAGTGGTGTTCTCAGGGCATAATATCACACTGCAGGAAGCATGAGATTAGTTTGCAGATGTTAGTCATTTCTGTGGCAGGTGAGCAAAGGAAGGAGTCACTGAGTGGTGCTGCTCCACAGACCCTGGCAGATACAGGCAATTCTTGCACTGAACTGCAGGTTTTAGCTGATTGATACTATCAGTCAGTAACTGGGAATACAAATTATGGTCCAATTTCAATTTAGATTCACCAAAGACTTCAGAATAATAGTCCAGATTTAGTTGTGTGTCAGTAAGAATAATGTCTTAAAACAGTATTCGGTTCACACACTGAGTTTCAATCACATCAGAGCGAGAGCAGATGAAATTTCTAAGTGCTTTAGCTTAGCTTGAGGAACTGGAAAAGTCAGAAGCAGTAACACATCATAGTGTCATGGCCCTCAAAAGCCTTATTCCAAGCACTGTTGTAATATGCACAAAGAAGATGTAAGAGCCTTGGACCTGACAAGCAAATCAGTCTCAAGAGAAAGTTGCTGTGAGATGGGGTAGAACCTAAACCCACCCTCTCTTCCTGATTGTTGCTGTTATTTACAGGTGCAGCACATGGGCTTTCATCCATTCTTCAGATGTTGCTTTCCTATTACGAGTACCTGCAGCCAGCAGATCAGGAGCTTGTGTGGCAGAGCGTTGATTTTCTTATGGACCAAGAACAGAACAGCAACTGGCCTCCTGAGCTGGGAGAGACGATCGAGCGGGAGAATGAGCTTGTACACTGGTGTCATGGAGCTCCAGGTTCCTTTCCCATTGATGCTATGAGTAGTCAGATAATGATTCCATTGCTTTTCCACGTTAGGTGATTCCATGTAGAAGATAATCTCAGGTTAAATTTGACCAATTTTGACATTTCATGAGAGGCAGGCAAACCTTTTAGGCTTTTTCTTCCAGTTAAGAGTCTTTTATCTCTTGCTGAAGCAGCTGGAAGGATAGGTGTATTTTCTGCCTTAAAAGCACCAGTGATCACAGCTGAAAGAATTCTGGTGATTCTGAACTGTATGTTTTCTGCTTTTGCTCCCTTTCATGACAAGACCTCAAAGAATGGTACACCTGAGTCAAAAAACAACTTGTGCTGGACAGAGAAATAGTTTGTGAAAAACCACAGATGATTTGAAAAAGACACCCACCTTTTTTTAGTTTTAAGAGGCAAAAATTATGTCTACAGCATGGCTGGTCTAGTGATGAAACGTGCAGGGAAGAAGCCTC
Source organism: Buceros rhinoceros silvestris (assembly GCF_000710305.1). NCBI lineage: Eukaryota > Metazoa > Chordata > Aves > Bucerotiformes > Bucerotidae > Buceros > Buceros rhinoceros. The sequence continues at coordinate 27,802 of NW_010418835.1, forward strand.
TTTGTTTCAGTACCTTGAGAGCGGCCTTTGGCTGTTACTGGAGACATATGGAGTGAGACTCAACCAAAGTGACAAAATCCCTAAAGGAATAAAGAAGTTACTTTAGAATACATTTAAAGACATGTAAATTCATTAATTGCTGTTGTCCTTCCCCAGAAAATACTGTATCCTATCTCTGTTCTTGGGTAGTAATAACACATGGGTAGTTTATGAGAACACTTTTCAGCTACCTCAGTGTATATTATATTCAGACCACAAGTGAGCTATTCTAAACATTCCCTTAGGTGTTTGATTCGGTTGTGCGTCATGTGCATTCTTTTAAGGTTACCATGAACTGAGCTGTGCAGTTCTCTGTTGAAGACTATGATCAATCTATTTGAATCCCCACTAAAAATAAGCTAAATAGATTTTTTTTCTTTTTTAACAGAAATTAGTATGTGTAACTGTTTGTGACTAGAATAAAGCAGCATGGGCCTCACTGAAGGAAAAAGAAAAAGCAAGTTTCTTTTTCTCATTCTGTAAAAAATTGTATCTGTTGCCAATGTAAGAAATTATCTTGCCCATCCTTGTGTTTCTGTCAGCGTAAATAGGTGAGATAAATGGAGACTTGAAACCAACAGAACTTGGTGCAAAGATTTACTGTTTTAAAGGCAAAAATGTGACTACTGTTTTAAACTGAAAAAAGACTGAGAGAGTTAGAGTAAATCTTGAAATTCAATAATGCATTGAAAAGATTGAAAGTGGTGGTGTCACGGGGAGTGGATACATACATCCTACCATATGCTTTCTAGCATACCGGGTACTCTCCCCTCCATACGTAGCATATAGATATGTAACAATGACATACGTAGAGCATGAGACTGCAGTTTTTTAGTGTATTAACCTTTATTTTCTTATGTGTTCTACAAACCCCTTGGCCTGCTTATTACAAAAGACAATCTCAATGCTGTTTTCCTAGGCATTGCATATCTGTTTGCCAAAGCTTACCTGGTTTCCAAGAAGCCTCAATATCTGGACACTTGTATCCGCTGTGGAGAGCTAACTTGGCAGAAAGGCCTGTTGAAGAAGGGACCTGGAATATGCCATGGAGTGGCTGGTAGTGCTTACGTGTTCCTGCTGCTGTATAGGCTCACTGGAAACTCAAAATACATATACAGGGCACAAAGGTTAGCATTCCTACTTTTCTGGGTTCAGGGTCATACTGGAAAGTTTCAGGAACATTTATAAAGCTGCTCAGAGTGTGATGACGCCCTCGGACATAACCTGAGTGTTTAAGCCTTAGGTCCAATTCTAGCTCTGTGTTGTGAGGCAGACACACTCTGCGGGGAACCCTGCAGACCTGCTCCCGGGCTGCAGCAGGAGAAGCATCAGGTTCTCCAGGTCTCCATCCCTCTGTGTCCACAAGCCTGTGCTCCACTGGAGGGAACCGGGGTGGATGAGGAGGAACAGCATGCATCCCGGTCTCATCCTGACATGCTGTGTACCCATTTTACCCCCCTGGAGTAAAATGAGCAGAGCAGAGTAGAAGGTTGCACTGTTTGTTAGATTGATTTGTTCTGATTTTCAGAGCATTTAACACCATCCCTTACTACTAAACATGGAAAGTAAGTACAGGACCTGCTTTGCTGTTATTTTACAGTTTTTTAATTTACCATTCCCAGCTTTAGCCAGTTGGACATTATGCTGTTCGGTTTAGCTATTGGTGTTAATTCCATTTTGTCCTCATGCCAACAAGTATATCCCACTGAAAATTCTGTAACAGTGCTGCAATGATCTTTAATTTTATTTCTGTACTTTACTATACGTGTTTGAAAAGATGATGTTCAGTGTTTGTTACTGGTTTCCTTACAGCATAGAATGAAGGGAAGTGGTATAGTAATTAGGGTGACTTGTTTGCTTTGTCATGAGAACATTTTATTTGTTTAGTTATTTCAGTAGTACAGAATTCGTTGCATCGATGCAAAACATTGCTTGCATCCTGCTGAGAAAACAACCAAGAAAAGAGTTATTTAAGACTATCTGTTTAATAGTATGTCTCACAGAAATTAGAAAAAGTTTATAGCTCTCCAAGGAGCATAACACATGTACAGTTCACAAAGGTTTGGCTTTTCTAGGTCTTATGGACCTCAGTTTATCGTGGAAATTTGAGTGTAAAATTTCCACATAAGGTTAAATGATGCACATTCTACTTTTTAAAATCATTGAATGTTATTAAAATGATGCTTTCAAGCAATAAGTCAACATACAGGGACACCAAATAATAACAAACTCTCTTTTTTTTTTTCCCTGTTTCTTAGGTTTGCAGAGTTCTTATTTACAGAAGAATTTAAGGCTGGTTCCCGGGCATTAGAAAGTGTATATAGCCTGTATGAAGGCTTCTCGGGAACTGTGTGTTTCCTGACTGACTTGCTGCAACCCAACCAAGCTGAGTTTCCTCTCTTCAGTGTCTTTGTCTAGAGAGTAAGATTCTCCAAGGCCACGCTCTAGTGGTGATGGGAGAGGGCACTGCGGTTTCACTTATTTGTCAAGAAAGGCTATTTACAAAACAAGCCAGTGGTACCACTAATGCTAGCCTTAAAGTATCTGGGAGTCAGGTGAAAAAGAAAACACACTGGGACTTTGGGAGGGAAGTATGTTATAAAAAAAAAGAAAAAAAGGGTCAGTGAAAAAAAAAGGGGGGGGGTGATTGAATCTGATGGGGTAGATATTTAGATGTAATAAGAAGCAAAATCTAGTTATTCAAGTGAGAGAGAAAGGGGCATTATCAAACTTATAATTTAGGGGTTACACAGGAAAAAAAAAAAAAAGCTGGAATTACAGGGACATGCAAAGAAGAAACAATGATGCATCCAGTAAGTTTTAAAAAGAGACCTGCAAAAACAAGGCTTGATGCAGCAATGCATATTGGGGAGGGTGCTGAGACATGTCACTACACTGCATAAAGGCAAAATCTGGGATTTTTTACCTAAACCACATCTGCTAGCTCTAGTAACACGTATTAGAAATGCCTGTATCTTGAAGCTCTTTCATCTTCATGTGCATATAATGATAGTTAAGTAGACAGCTATATATTCAGCCTGCAGTTTCACAGGTTCATTTCAGCTAGTGGGGTTTTTCATGTGTGTAAATGAGAACTGAATTTGACCCTTCCTTTCAGAGCTCAGTCTGTGGCAAGGAGCTGGTCTCCTCACTGATTTACTATAACCATGTCACTTCTTGTCAATACTTTCCCTGTCACAGGGATGAGTGGACCCATGGAGAAGACTTGGATTTAAAAGTTCTGTAGCAAAGATATATCTGACAGATGCTTTCTTCACGGAACAGCATTACTAGATAAATATTGTTCAGAGATACAAAAGCTTTGTTTAAAAATGAATTACTTAGAGCAGCATTTCTGAGCAATAGCACACATATTTCAGAGAATGAGAAATCTATTTTCCTTGATTAATTGTTCACTACAAACCCTACAAGCTGAATGCAAACTTTGATGGCATACTGATCTTAAGAAAAATCTGGTAACAAAACTCAAAATTGCTTTTATTCCTGGTTAACAAAATAATTTATATGCCAAAATGATTTGTAGCTATAGAAACAAATGGGTTGCTCAACACTAGTTGCACTTGCACTTAAGGTTGCAATTACATGCTGGTTTATATGTATTATATATACGATATGGTACTTGAAAGCTAAAGAAAATGCTAACATAGATTTGCACTAAAAATCCCTATAAGATCAATATCTCTATTTAAAATGTATTTACTATTTATTTATTTTTATTTATATAGGAGTAATGTAATGCAATTACCTTTAAAGACAGATTAGGAAGACCAGTGCGTCAAAAACTGAAATTAGGGTGAAAAAAGCTGACCTACATGCACTGCCAAACAGTGCAGTCTCTCTTCCTGCATTCCTCAGCTGGAGGAGATTACAATTTTCTTATTTTTAATGCTTAATGGATTAAAGTTCCCATTTGATTTCAGTGGGCCTTGATCAGGCAGTAAGTTGGAGCCAGGTCCTGCAATCCTTCTGCATTTCAGAATAGTAATCCCATCCCACTCTTGCCACTGTTATTTTAATGAGGTGGTTTGCATTGTTCTGAGCTGCAGATTAGGATTTCGGCTGTTTTGTCTTGCACTGTGTGGCTCTAATTAATTACTTAATCATAGAAGTAACCATATTTCATTGGTGAAAAAAGCAGTGCAGTTCTGTATCAGTTTGTCAAGAATTTAAAAGTTCTTTGGTGAATGGAAATGTTAAAATTCAATATATGTTTTTATGAGTTCATTACTTGTGGGATAAAAGGCCTTTTAAGAAAGCCATTAATGGCACTTATTTTGTTACTCTGAGCAGTGAGATGTGCATGCATAGGAGGATGTGTTTGATTGGGAGCTATATATGTGAGGCTAAATAAAAAAGTCAGTGGAGACGTGCATGTGCTTTGCCCAGCTGTGTTGCAATGCTTCTGTTAATCAGAGCAAAGTCAGTTTTCAGTAGTGAAGTTCCTAAGCCCATTTTGTCTACTTGCTTCCTGTAATGTGGGTGGCTTATGTTTAATAAATGGAACTTTTCTAAACAGATGTTTAAGGAAGTTTAAGAACTATCCACTTGTTCCCTGTGGTCAATAGCTTTTCAGTCTCAGATTTTGTGGTAGGATAATGTCACTCAGCTAGAACATGTACATTACAACATTTGTGCCATAGCATTTAGGTATCTAGTGTAAACGTATTCTGTCTTATTCTAAGACAGAAATATCGGTTCTGCCATGATCCGGACTCAAGCTGCTGCAATCCTACACTGATTGCCCATCCTTTTATTTAGAAATGCAAGCATGAAACAAAAACACCTAGTGTTTTGATAACACCACCATCAACAAAACCCAGACAACTCCAAACTTAAGCCTTAACAGAATCTACGCATATTAGAATCTTGATCATGACCTTTTGATTTTGTCCCCAGTGTTTACTTTTTAATTATCAGTAGGCCACAACTTTTAATTGTTTCCAGTTAGTTAGTTCTCAGGAGACACTCAGTGAAGAAAATCTTTGCAGTACAGTAACTTAGATCATGACCAAGTGATGAATGCTTATATTGAAACACATACCACATACATATTAAAATTTCCCATGACAGCAGGAGACAAAATCACTCCATTTTATTATGCTTAACCTCCAATGGTCGTGTTTCCCTTTATCTGTTCATGTAATTCTTCATAAATGGCAGGAAATATACATTAAGTACTCGGGGTCAGTTTTCTAGTAGTTTTCCTTCTGTGTCTCTTTGTAGAATTAATTCCTTTTGATTTACATTCAGAGGAGACTGATGTGCTCTGTGTTGTGTTCAGCTGCACCCACAGAACAGATCTTCTGGCCCTGCAACCGTTCTCCATATATGAAGTCATATGTGTGGCTTCACAGAAAATAGTTGTTGGAGTTAGTCCAACTTCAACAATGAGAAAAACCCGTGCAAACAGTTTTCAAAATCTAGGTCCTGAATGTCTCTCTGCAAGTTATGCGAGTTCGTCACTGCCTTCAGCAAGGGCAGCATGCAGACTTTGTTTACTGACACTCAAGATCAGTAACAGTAACGTAAACATTCAGTCTCACGGGATACATCTGGCAAAATCCTGGAACATACTTATTCATCTGTTCCATCAGACATGGCAGTTTGGCTCATTCTTGGAGTTTCGTGGCTTTTCTTACTTGACCTAGCTGGGTTAGGGTGACTGATAGACATGCTGTACTCACAGCTTCTGAGCACGGTGTAAACATACCCCAGGGCTCTCCTTAGAATGCCAATCATTGAACGAGCAGATTTTTTTCACCTTTCTCCTCCTCTTAACTACTCTCTGGGTTTTTTTCCTTTGTACTATATATGCTGTTACATACATGCTGTTGCAACCTTTATTTGTTGCTTTTAAGACGTTGACAGGAAAGCAAACTGAGTAGAGCTGTCAGCACTTTTCAGGGTAACAAAAAAAAATAAGGTCCTTTGTGTTCCCTCCTTATTGCTTCAAGAAATCAATCATGCAGCCTTTGCTCGACATTCTCAGCGGGATACTCCTGCTCCCGAATCAGGCCCTAACAGACTGAAAAACTGTATTCCTGAACAGATTGTGCCATGGTGCTGTGACAAAGCACTTTCTTGTGTTACTGGAAACTTGAGAAGCCTCTTTCGAAGTGTAAAACACAAGTTACTACGTTACGTTTGCACATTAGTTTCTTGACTGTGTTTAGTTTCTAAAGTGTAGGCAATAGGAATTTAAGTGACATACTAGTATTTCTGATTGTGCTGTTAAAGCAAAGAGGATGCATTATGTGGGTGTTGGTGCTTATTTGTGATGTACCTGTGTTTGTGTGGTGCTGTTTGTGAGTAAACCTGTAGATTCCGAATCAGTTTAAGGAGCTAGTGACTCCTACTCGTGACTTTTGGTAGGTCATCCATAGATTACTGCCACAGAATAATTTTGAGGGAAACTAGCCCTGTGATGTCCAGATTTAGTGGTCTCAGGATTCATAGAGCCAGAAGCAATAGGTTTCATCAACAGTACCGTTCTAACAAATATATCTTCATTTTTTTCTGCTACGCCCAGCTCTCAGCGTGATAATGTATACGTTTTGTGCCACTGCTTTCAAGATCTGCTTTGTTTGCATCATTGTTTCCTTCAGTCTCCCTGTCTTTCCCAACCTGTGAGTAAGTTCATAAGACTGAAGCAGCAGCCCAAGTCTTCTGTTCTTGAGAACAAGCGTTTCGGTTATTTGCATTACATTATTTTACACTTCCAGGTGGTCTCTTCTCACTGGCTCTGCCATTTCCCACTCGCGAAGGAAAAAAAAGGTGTAACAACAAAGAGAGACTTCTAGGGAGCGTGTTCACTTCTCTAGTACCTCAATACTATTAAGACAATCAAAAACAAATGAAATGGCTAAACATCCCAAAATACACATTTAAATAGTTATGGGAAATGTGCATAAACGAATGCAAGTAAACTGGTTACACTTCTTGCTACTCTGTGAAATTAAGTGATGCCACTTTGATGTTCTAATAATAATTTTATGGACATGTAGAGAATATGATAAGGATACTGATTAGTTTTTATAGTACTGTGGAAAAAACAAAATGTAGGTATCTGATGTATTCAGAAACATACAGGTGCAATATGTGCAAATGGAAACTTTCATAAGCAATCAAAGTTTTGGTCTAACTTTTTTCGGCATATACAGTTACAGCATCTGCCAACATATTGCATGTTTTATGCAAACGGTGACCTATTTTAGCAAATGGAGGCGCTTTGAGACCATGTCCGTGTTACTTGGACCCATAAGATCCATGGAGAGAGCGTATCTGAGGTCTGCCAGGTAAATCTCAGGTGCGGTAATTCCTCACATACCTTGAATATTCTCTGGCATGGGTGCATGTTCTAATCTGTAGGAGGATTAGCGTCTCAGGAATAAGAATTGCCCTGTAGATTTTAAAGAGTAATCTTCCTGTGAAGGACTACTCTGATGAGCAATTGCTGGCTAACAGCACCACCTAGATTGCTCTGAGAAGACATTTCAGTTAATATAAATATGTCATGGACTAAGTAGTACGCAGCAGAACGCTAAACTGAAAAGAAACAAAATGACCAAAAATCATATTATTGAGGAAACAACACACTTCAAAGCCATAAGCCAAGACCGCTCAGGGCCCACAAAACAATACAGCAGGTTAGGGATGTGAATAGGCATTTTCCAAGAGAATAACACCGTTTACTTCGTTGTAGAGATAGTGGTAGGGTCTGCACTGTACGGGTTTTAGCTGCCTCGAGCAGCACTCCATTGCCATTATAGCAAAGTCGTCATATGCTGAAAAAACTCCGGCGCTGAAGGAGTTGCCTGTAGCTGAACCTACTGCTTACTCCTGACGTTTAATGGAATAGAAGTGATAGACACTGTCGATGCTCAGGCAGTTTAAAAGAAATATATTAAAGAAACCAACATGAACCAACTTTTTGACTTGCCTTTGAGATACTAAACCTCTTGACTAATTTGTACTGTCACTGTTGGTCCTGTACCCTGTGTATTTAAAATTTTACATCATGCTCTGAAAAAAGTCAATTTAGAAATAGCAATCTGCTTGAAAATACATAAGGCTATATTTATTTTTAATACTTAGAAGGGAGTCCCTTGACTTTTTCATTGCATGACTCAAAGAGAAGGTGGAGGCATTTAGGTCAAGTACAGCAATACCAACTAGAATGGCAGAAAATTAATTAAAAACTCTTTTTGCCTAGTGGTATAATGATATTTGAATAAAAGATACCGTATAATGCAGTGGTATTCAGCAACAGCACATGTATACATGTATACTCCCCAGAAAATTTTACGTAGAAGTCCTGAGGTCAATTATATCCCGTAGTGAATAGAAAACAAATATGTGAACTTTTATTTCTACTTCATACAGAAGAGAAAGGCTGTGTGCCCAGACACTGAACTCTCCTTCTGTCTTCATTACCGTGACCGCACATGAGAGAAGAAAGATTCCCTCTAACAGTCGTCTAATTTTGCCTTCCGTACATGTTAAATAGGGACAAAACTGCATCGCTGTGGACCCCAAGTGTACAAACTTTCCTTTCCAGGAGTCCCATGGAATTAGTAAGGCTTGTTCATATAGTAAGAGGAAAGCGCAAGTGTCCACATATACAGGGCCCAATGCCATCGCAGTTTAATACCCATTTTCCCTCAATATATCTGCAATATACGTGGATGCCAACACCCATAAAAAGAACAAGGACCTTGAATGGCATTATTTCATGTCCAGTTTGCGTTGGAGACACTTTATTATTCAGTATTTTTCGAAATACAGTGTTCATTTCTTGAGTACCTGCCACACCCTAGACTGGTTTCTCAGCCATTTGCAGCCATAATATGGTACAGGCTCTTAGAATCAAGATTGATTTGATTCTTAGAAATGCACCTTCTTGTTTAAAAGCAGGACCCCTGCTCTCCTAATGTTTTAAACACTGTGATCTTTCAGAATGTGTTTATTGTATTAGTTTTGTATTGTAGATTATGATAGAAACTAGATTTTATAGCTTTTTAAAAGCAGTGATAATACTATGCTTCATAGTGGCAGAACAAACTCTGTGTATATCCGTATTATGAATATTAAAGCTGTGATTATATTTTGCCTTAAATAAAAGCCCAACCTTCAACAGTATGATTTTGCACTTGGCTGCTTATTTCTGTACTTACCTTTCATAGTGCTGGCAACTTTTCCTTCCAGAGCAGTCATGACTCAGGGCTCCAAGAGTTTCCAGTGGTACTGTGTTACCAAAGGTAAAATCATTCATCTTAGAATTCGATCATCCAGGCTGCATGTAGGAAGTAGGTGAAACTACGGTGTGGTACTTTCCCGTGAGGTAAGAGAAGACAGATTGCTTTTGCTCTTTAGATTAAAGTTTCTCACTTTGAGGTGTTTATTTTCAGCCTGCTTAAATCTCAGTACACGTGGCCTCTTCCGTCCCCATTCCCAGTGAAGAGCTCTAGAGCGTTAAATTCACCTAGGCCCACCCTAACAAGGTTTCCATCTCTGCCATCGTGAGTGGAGCTCAACAAGAGATGAGCAACAGAACTCACGATTTGCGAGTGCAGCAGTTCAAGAAATGGCCCAAACAGCGTTGCTGGCATTTTTTGTGTAAATCTGGTCATGACCCAAGTTGCATTAAAAAATTGTAGCAGACAGTGCAAAAGCGGCCATTAGTGTTATCCCATTAATAGGCCGATAGCTTCTCAAACGCTGTGTCTTGCTTTCCTGTTGTGCTTCTGGTAGATCTCAGGTCTTGTGGCTAACTTCCACATGGGAACAGGCGAGGAAAACCAAGATCTGTCGGTGCAGGCACCAGAGCCAGCTGAGCATGAACCAAGTACCTGCACTGAGGAGGAGGAAAGTGGTAATCGGAGAGACCCTGTGTGCAGGATACAGGCACCATCTGCCAACTGACTTGGTACCTCAGCAGCTTCATTCCTCACCAGGTGCTCAGATTAAGGATGTTGTGAAGAACCTGCAAAGGCTTGTTCTGCTCTCTGGCTGTTACCTTTTACTGCTGGTCTGTGTGGTCATCAGTGATACTGCCAGGGTGAATTACCTATATCTATACTTACTCCAGAGTCTGGTGGCAAGGGAGAAAGGCATGGGGTGGTTCTCCTGGCTCTGCTGGTGAAAGGGCAAGGCCCAGGGACAGCAGGCAGGTGCTGCTGGCCAGTAGCTGGTGTCACAGCAGGGCTTTGGGTTTTGTGATCCTAGGAACCTTTGATGGGAAAGGCCTGACAGGCGTGGGCAGATCCACCAGACAGAGCGGTAGAAGGGCTCCTCTGCCAGCAGGCTCACTACTCTGCTGAGGAGGTCTCTGAACCAGGTGCATAAGGGCAGCCTTACCAGGACTGGCAGCTCCTTTTCCACATTTTTTTTTTTCATCATCTGTCCCTCATCTTTTATTTTCTGGCAGGGACAGGGCTTCGCCCTTTGCTCCTACTCTCAGGCTCTTTCGCCAGCCTGCCGAGGTCCCCTGGCAGCGCAGCCCCACCTTTTCTCCACCGACCAGTCCTCCCCTCCGTTCGGTCACGCAGCTTACGGCCACAGCAGACGCGATGAGGGGGTGCTCCCCATGCGCTCCG
>NW_010418836.1:0-213 GCF_000710305.1 Buceros rhinoceros silvestris
GCCAGAGTAGCCGGTGGCCAGGGGGGTGAAGGCGGTGGTAGGTCGGTAGCTGGGGCTGTCTCCCCGGCTGCTCGGCGCAGGGGATCCCGTCGACGGCGTGGACTTGCGGGAGAAGCTGACCGCCGCGGGAGCCTGCAGGGTGATCTCCGACACCTCCGCTTGCTGGATGAGGCCCGGCCGGGGCCGGGCACGGGCGGGCGGGCCCCGGGGGCG
>NW_010418837.1:0-865 GCF_000710305.1 Buceros rhinoceros silvestris
GGCGAGAAGTCCATCACCATCCGAATGGTCAAGTGATCCCACGTCTGTGGGTGCCAGTCGGTACCAAACAGAGTCGCCGAGTGGGGGATCTGACCTTGCTGTGGTTTGAACGGTGATGTAAATCGCTGCGTTGCTTCATTAGTTATTCACTGCCTGCAATTAATGAGTGCGGCACTAAAGCAGCGGTTCCCCCTGGGGTTTAGTGTGGGGCCTGAAGGCCCGGCTGGTGCCGGCAGATACAGGGGAGATGGCGTGGGTCCCTTTGAACGGCGATGTAAATCGCTGCGTTGCTTCATTAGTTATTCACTGCCTGCAATTAATGAGTGCGGCACTAAAGCAGCGGTTCCCCCTGGGGTTTAGTGTGGGGCCTGAAGGCCCGGCTGGTGCCGGCAGATACAGGGAAGATGCTGTGGCTCACTGCGGGGGGAGGAATATTCCTAGTCTTGGTGGCAGGACGGGGCTGACTCGGTACCGACAACTGACTCGTCTTTAAAAACCCAAACCAGGCTCTGCATGTTTTGGTTGACTAAAAAAAAAAATATTATTTTTCCTCCCTGGCTTCTGAGTTTCTGGTTCCTGAACTGATGGAACGACTCCATCCTCCCAGACAGACCTTTCCACCCATTGCTGCAGCCCTTGGTGCCTTGAGGCAGCAGCAGGGAACTTCCCTTCGCTCTGCATCGACACGCGGTTCCCGTGGAATCGAGTCTTCTCCATGGTTCCTGCTACATCCTGACTGAAGACAAGGAGGTCTCAGCACAGCAGGGTTCAGCTTGCTTGGCTGAAAAATGTCCTCTGAATCAGGTGTGACGGAGGGGATAAAATGCACGTCCCTGAGCTGTAACGGCAGGGGGCGGTCGCCGAC
>NW_010418837.1:1018-1793 GCF_000710305.1 Buceros rhinoceros silvestris
ACGTGAATTGTTGGGGGCGGGTCATTTTACTTTTACACAGATTGCAAATCCCTGCCACCACTTCCCCTGCTGAGAATAAAACCATCTCTACCACTTGCGTGTGTGTTTCATGGTATTTTATTTGCACAGTAGACGGTGAAGTCGAGAAAGCCAAAGATGAGCCAGGGCAGGGGCAAACTCATGCTTCCGAAGATCCCTGGTGCTAATTCCCACCTGCTCTTCCTGCCCTCCCCCTCAGTATTTTAAGAAAATATCAGGCAGTTGGCTGGTACCTCATGACACGGTCAAGAAGAGGGTGCCCGCAGCGTCACAGCAGCGTTGGCGGGAGGGGAGGTCGGGTGGAAGTGGGGGACAGGAGAAGATGGGGGGTGAAGGCGCCTGAGATGTTTGTAATAAACAACAGTGGAATAAAAGAAAGCGTGTGGTTTTATCATCACGTGCTCAATGCTGTCCGCAGCGCTAAGGGTGCTGTGGGGCTTTTACTCAGCAGATACTCACAGTTTTAGAAGTTAATCAGGGCTTCAGTGCCTCATGTAGATAGAGCTGTGAGAAGAAACACCAATTAATTAGGGCTTTTGATGGAGCAGCGTCTGAGATCACCGCAGCGGCAAAGAGGTCTTTGCTGCCCTTGTGCCAGTGAGATCAGCTTCTTGATGTCTTGGATCCCCCTCCTCCTCCTCAGGCTTCTCCACAGGCCCCCGGTCACCTGTCCCTGTCGGAGCAGCGGGGCGGGCTCAGGGGCCAGGCAGCAGTGGGGGGCGGTGGCCCACGGCCG
>NW_010418837.1:1916-2290 GCF_000710305.1 Buceros rhinoceros silvestris
CCTGCCCTTGTCGGAGCAGCGGGGCGGGCTCAGGGGCCAGGCAGCAGGGGTGGCCGGTGCCCACAGCCAGCTGCAGAGCAGCGATGGAAAGCCGCGTGTGGACAGACAAAACCCCCGAAGGCAGAGCAGAGCTGGGGACCGGCAAGGCTGTTCCCCATGTGGCTGAAAGCGGAGAAGACGCCAGCACCTTGCGGTGGGAGCAGGCAGAAAAGGGGGATGCAGGAGGCTGGACCTGGGCCCACCCGGCACCTCAGGCCAGAGAAGTAGTGACTGGGTCGGTGTGGCTGAGGCCAGTGAACCTTGTGCGGGGCCAGGACTGGGTAGAAAAACCAATCAGGCAGCAGCTGGGGCCATGGGTCACCTGAGGTGGAGAA
>NW_010418838.1:0-213 GCF_000710305.1 Buceros rhinoceros silvestris
GCTGTCCCCATCCCCTCCTGGTGTCACCGCTGGGCCCCAAGGGGACATGCTCAGCCCCGACCAAGCACTGGACATGGCTGTGGTACAAATGCAAGTTGTATTTTCAGTTTCTGCTGAGGATCCCCAGTCCATCCATCCTGGGCACGGGCAGCACAGCCCATGGCACAGCCCTGCTCTGCCCGCAGAGCCCCTCCGGTTCCCGGCCCCGCGCCA
>NW_010418838.1:498-740 GCF_000710305.1 Buceros rhinoceros silvestris
GCCTCAACCGCTCTGGGTTCACTGGCAGTGCCAGGGTACCCTGGTGCCTGGGTTCACAGGCTTCCTCCCAGGCTGGCAGCACGACCCAGCACCAGCCCTGGGGGCCAAGTGGGAGCAGAGCTCTTCTCCCCACCCATGGCCCAGCCTTGAGGCACAAACCCAGCGCTATTTATCAAGGATGAGGAAGAGCAGCACCATCAGGACGACAGGGAGTAAGATGAGGAGCAGGCTGAGCATCTCGG
>NW_010418839.1:0-544 GCF_000710305.1 Buceros rhinoceros silvestris
GAAAACATTGATGGTGGAAGGCTGCTGTGTGAAGTCCTACATGACATGTCACTGAAGCTTCTGAAGGAAAAGGTGAACTGAGTCAGTTTGCAGAGGTGAAAACCACCCAGCTGTCTTTAGATACTGTTGAGAGAGATACTGGTGAGCCAAGAATGTGTCCAGTGCTCGCTCTCTATATATCAACTCACGGATGGTGGCAAATGTCCTGTGGGGGTGGTTACAACATTGGAAGCAGAGCACCTGGCAGCACAGAGCTGAACCCACCTGGGCTGCAGAATTATGACAAGTATTGCTGTTCAGGCAGAGAATCTTGTGAAATTACGTCACCAAAAGTACGTACCCAAAAAGTCAGGCTGAGGAACATCAAAACATGAGCAAGTGGACTGGGCTGCTAAGGTAAAAGTGTCTCAAGTAGACCTGGATTGACAGCATAGGGGTGCATTGGCTTGGTGGGCCCATGATAGTTTGGGCCATCAAGGCAGAGATGCAACAGATGGGCTCATGACCAAGGGCTGGACTTGACCATGGACACTGTAGCACAAGT
>NW_010418840.1:0-212 GCF_000710305.1 Buceros rhinoceros silvestris
GGTCTGCGTGGCCTTGTCCTCCCGCTCCTGTGCAGAGATGCGTCTTTGGCCTCTGGGCAGCCAGAGGGTGCGTGAGGCACCCAGAGGGTCCCACGGGGCCCCTGCAGGGACGGGGCTGGGGTGGGAGCAGCAGCTGCTCTGAGACGACCCATGGGCAATGGAAGGGCTGTTGGGGAGCTCTCGTGGCTGAGGGATGGGGGCTGCACGGGGGG
>NW_010418840.1:294-2316 GCF_000710305.1 Buceros rhinoceros silvestris
CAGAGCTGGGCCCCGTGTTCTACAGCATCAAACACGCTGGCAAGTCAAGCCAGGCGAGTCTCCTGTCCAGGACGAGCAGGCGGGCAGCAGGCCAGCCGCGGGCCTGTCAGAGCGCGGCGTGCGCATGTTCAGCTGTGGGGGGAACAGGCCTGTGGGCCTGCAGAGAGCTTGTTGCTGGCGCCAGGCCCTCTGCCTTTCCCTGAGCTGCCACTGCCCTGCTCCAGGAGAACCGCTGCCGTTGCAAGGCGGAAGTGTTGGCCATGGAGGAGGAGATGGCTTTGGCTGAGGAGCAGCTGCGTGCCCGCTGGGGGGAGCAGGAGCGCCGGAACCCGCTGGGCAGCAGCAGGCGGGTGCTGGCCCTGCCTGGCCACAGGTTGCAATGCCAAGGAACGGTGTGGGGGTAGATCGATCTTAGATTATTTCCATTGCTCCCTCCTTTTTTCAGTGGGGAAGAAATATATACACGTACGCGCACAAGTTATTTCTTCTTAGATACAGAGAACAGGATGTGACCTGTTATAGATATGTATAGATATAGAAATATGTATAGGTATGTATAGATATACCCTATAAATTCCTTCACAGACAAACTGACAGTTTCCAAGGAAGTATAAATACAGTTTTAAATGAGTGGGTTTTTTTCACTTGAGAACAAACCAAGTGCTGATAAAGTTTGGTTTGAATTCTTTGTCAGGTGCATCACCAGGAGCATCCAAAAACTGTTTAAAACAGATTCTGAAGGATTCACGCAACTCTCACCAAAGTGGATAAAAGCTAAATACCAATGGATGTGTAGACATTAGGAAAAACTTGTGACTTAACAAATTCTGTCTCTGAAAACAAAACTTAAGCAAGTATTAGGAAGAAAAGTTCCCTCTGGCAAACGTATACCATACCTGTTTAGTACTCTTCTTAGTTTCTTCTCCCTTTCTTGAAACACCTGGCAGTGGCCTATGGAAATGATGAGTCTGAAGGATTGCATGGACCATGGGTCTCATCTTGCACAAACATTTCAAATGTTGTACTATAAAATAATCCACAGCACATATTCTCAAAAAGTAACAGAAACTGGAATGTTGATGGAAACCTCGAAAGAGAGTGGACATCTTATTTTAGGTCACAATAAAATGGAGCAATCAACAATATGTTTTCAGTCACATAGTCAGAGATGAATTGCAAGTAAAACTTTCTCCTCTTGTCATTTAAATCATTCCCAAAAAGCCTGTGAATTTCATCAGTGTGCAATCAAGCATTCTGCAGCTCCCTATTTTGCTACCAGAAAGATTCTGGCACTATTCACCCTGCTGGTGAAGAACTTAATGCGATCTGAACCACTACTAGTGTCTGGGCTTGCATGACATTACTAGTTTATAAGGGAAAAGAGGGGCGTAAAATGGAATCATGTTTGGGTATTGCCACTATCTACTATGTGGTGGATAACTATCTGGAATACTACATGTGTTCTCAAATTGTTCTTTGTGGAAGAGAATTTGAGAGAAATGACAGAGGGTATGACCAAGTTCAAATAAGAGTTACTGCTAGGTTTTGGGGATAGATTGATCAGGAAAGGTTACAGACCTTAGCACCTGATAATGTTTTGTTAAGCTTTCAGACTTTGCAGGAAAGTTGCATAATCCTAGTCTACAAATGTTAAGAGTCTTTAAAGACTAAGGAAAAAGTATAATTTATTATGTGTCTGTCTTGCTGGGAGTCATATTAGTGGAAGAAATATTCAACTCTACCGGAAGCCATATCAAAAAAACTTTTGTGATTGTCTGCTCCTGGTGAAATATGGTTAAAAAGTTAATTGACCTCAGTAACACGGTAATTTCACTACAGAAAAAGAACCCAGATCCTCAAAGAAATATGGTACTAATCAACACACTTGTTTGACTGCTAGGTTTTAGTTGTCAAAGTATCCTCCAAATTATTATAACTCATGTAATTTGCAATCCACCTAGTCCAATCCTCTGCTCAGAGTATTTTGAATCTGTCACCGGTTTGGCCGCGGTAAAACACCAA
>NW_010418841.1:0-2399 GCF_000710305.1 Buceros rhinoceros silvestris
ATGCAACTGCTGTCGCGGATCGAGGAAGGCGAGAACCTCGGTGGGTCCCAGCCCCTCCCAGCACGGCCCCGGGGAAACCTCAGTGCGGCTCCCAGCCCGCTTTCCCAGCCGGGGAGGCTGTGTCGCTGCAGGAGCTGCGCTCCCACACGGAGCAGGGGTCCAGCTGGAGGAGCTTTCCCCTGAGGGTGGGGGGTCCGAGACAATAGCTCTTTGTGTCCGCGTCGCCCCGCAGCAGCCAAGAGCAGCAGCAGCAGAACCTAAGCTGCAGGGCCATCCAAAAGTACCGGCCCCGCCGCTGCTGCAGCGCTCGCCCTGCTCTCGGGATCAGTTACCTGTAGGCCAGTGGTGCTGCTGCGGCCTTCCCTGCCCCTGCAGGGAGTCTTGTGGTTTAGACTCGGGGTAGTCTAGACTCAGCCTGCCCTCCCCTCCCAGCCTCCTCCTCAGTAGCTCTGGAGCTTGCAGCCATGTTGAGGAGTGAAGCGACTCGCTCCTGATGGCTGCAGGCATCTCTGACCCAGTGGCTGTGAATTCCGTAGACTGCACCTTCGATAAAGAGTCAGAGCTCACCCCTCTCGAATCGGCGATCGGCGTCCTGGAGCTCATCCAGGAGGAGTTCTCCGTGCCTGAGTCGCGGATGGAAATGGTTCAGAAGATGGTGACAGAAGCTGTAAGAGCTTTTTCTTTGTCTGTAAATACTCTGCTCATCTTTGGCCTGAGAAGGGTCTTGCACAGGTGGCAGTGGAGCCGCCTCGCATGTGGAACACTGTCCCGAGTGCTGACTCGGCTGCATCGGGCTCCTCCACCGGTTACTCTGGCAGTTGTTTCGGGGGGGGGGCACTAAGCTGGAGCCTGTGTGCCGTGCTGGGTGACAGTACATGCTTCTCCAGAGCTGACCTAAGAGTGTCTGCGGAGAACCTGCTCTTTGTTTCCTTCTCTAGGCTGTTATTGTCTGCATCAAAAACAGAGAGTTTGAGAAGGCTTCAAAAATTGTCAAGAGACACCTGGGGAAGGAGCCCAAGAGCCAGGTGAGCCTGCGCCCACCACAGAGGTGGCTGCTGGTGCACCGGGCGAGGTGATCTGGGGCACTGGGGATGTTTGGGGGTGGTCTGATGGGACTGCTGGGTGCTAGGGGGGGACACCTGTGACCCATATTGCAGGTATAAAAGGTTTCTCTGGCAGTGTGGCTCTTGGGAGAACCTGACCACGAAGAAGGGTGAGGGTGCTGCAACAAAAGAGTCCTCCTGGAGTGGGAGTGGGGGTCCCGCGGCATTGGGCGTTTCTGAAGCGCATCAGTCGTTGCTGCAGAGCTCCCGCTGTCCCCTGTGTTCTCTCCTGTAGCTTCATGGGTCTTCCAGGCATTGAGGCAAACTCAGGCTCCTGCGTGGAGCTGGGGTTCCTGAGAAGGGCTGGGTCTGAGCGCAGGACGAGTGCCCGCTCCTGGCTTTGTGAGCAGCGTAACGGCTTGGGCACTGGAAGGAAAACCACTGAGGCCAGGCGGTTCTCCAGATCCTCTGGCCTTTCCCCAGCCCGTGTCAGTCAGCTGTGCCTGCAGAGTGACAAGTGGGACAGGGCTGGTCCTGCCCGGGTCCCAGCCGCTGCCGTGGTACCCGAGTGCCCATAGGACCCCTCTTGCCTCTCCTCCAGAAGAAGAGGAGCGAGCTGCTGGCCGTCATCCGCGAGAGGAACGTCACACACCCCGTGGTCAAGAGCTTCTCTTACAAGAGCTTCCAGCAGCGCGTGTTGCAGTTCCTGAAGAGCTATGTGGACGACTCGGAGCCGCTGCTGCTCACGGTGCGTGTCAGCCCGGCCTGGCTCACCCGCATCCGCCCCAATGCAGGGCCACGAGGTGCCAGTTCAGGGAGAACTGACGCTGTGCCACAAGGCCATCAGACAGCCATTTGGCCTCTACCTGCCGGCTGTGCTGGTGCTGCGGCAGTTTAGGCCCTTTGCTGAATCGAAAATACTTTAAACTGAGTCCGTTCCTGAGAGGTTGATGCAGCTGAACATGTTTTCAATCCATGTACACGTTTTAACTGGTAGATGTTGCTGCTTGAACCGCAAGTAGCAGCTTAAAATGCCTTTGAGGGGGGAACGGGCAGGGAGCGGGCAGAGAGCGGGTAGGGGAATGGGCAGAGAATGGGCAGAGAGTGGTACAAGGAACTGTCTTCATAATGGTCTTGTGCTTCTTCTCTGTCCAAGATAATGAAAAAGACTTTGAATTCACAACACGCCAGAGAACAAAACCACCCGTCAGTGACTCCAGAGCCTGCGGATGGGTCAAAGGCCCAGGCAGTGGCTGCAGAGCCCTCGGGGAGTGCCCAGGAGCCAGCTGGAGCTCCAGAGCCCACAGAAGCGGCAGACGAGTGGGAGGGGGCTGCCGGGCCCGCAGAAAGGGCAGA
>NW_010418841.1:2438-4289 GCF_000710305.1 Buceros rhinoceros silvestris
GGCGCCCCAGAGCCCACAGAGGCGGCCGACGAGTGGGAGGGGGCTGCCGGCCCTGCAGACAGGGCAGACAGCCCGGCAGCAGCAACCGGGCCTGAGGAAGAAGCTCGCGACTCGGCAGCAGCTCCTGAGCCTGAGGATGGAGATACTGACGCAGCAGTGACTCCTGAGCTTGCCATGGCAGCGGTCAATACCCTGGAGGATGCTTCAGAGCCCATGGAAATATCTAGAGAACCAGCAGCAGCAGCTCCGGAGCCACCAGGAGTGTCCCCTGGGGACTCAGGAAGGTGGGTAGCGGGGTCTGTGGGTGACGTGTGGTCACAGTTCTCTGCTGAGGGGTAGTTTGCTCTGTCCAGGCAGCTCTGGCCTTCCCTGAGGGCCTGCCCAGGCAGGTCCGCCTCAGCGAGCACGCAGGCTGTTGGTGGAGGACAGGACATCCATCAGGATCCCAGTCACAGCCCTGAGGTGGTTTGGGGTTTTCCTCAGAAGTTACGTAGCTCTTTCGTAACCCAGAGAGGGAGGGCGGTGGCTGCTCTGGTGGAGGTTTGCT
The DNA here is from genome assembly GCF_000710305.1 of Buceros rhinoceros silvestris. Taxonomy (NCBI): domain Eukaryota; kingdom Metazoa; phylum Chordata; class Aves; order Bucerotiformes; family Bucerotidae; genus Buceros; species Buceros rhinoceros. Next base: position 2,986 of record NW_010418841.1, read on the forward strand.
CTGGTGGAGCCGCCTTTGGGGTGCGTGTGGTTCAGCCCTTTGCTGGGAACAGCAGGATGTCCCACAGAGAGCAGCTTCCCCGGCACACCGCCCTGGTGAGGAGGAGGAGGAGGACGGGCTGGGGGGTTGGGAACGCCCCCTCCATAGTGGTGTTTGCACCCCGGGGTCAGCTGTTGAGGGTCAGACCGTGGGGCAAGAGCCCGATTTCGGAGCCACTGGGGTGAGGTCCTTCCCGGGTGCTCAGTGCTGTTTGTTTTGTAGGCAGCCCTCGGAACCTGCGGCCGCCTACGGGATTTCTGTCCTGAGAGAAGCCTTCAAGATCCTGTCGGACTCCCCGGATGCTGACGCCCTCTTCACCAAACTGGACGAAACGGACTTTTCCTTCCCCAAGCAACTGTCTCCTTCTGTATCCCACAGAACCAAGAGACGGAAGGAAGAGGAGAATCAAGACTCAGAGATCTCAGACCCTCTCGAAATCTCCCATAAGGGCAAACGCTTGTTGACCATAAGCAAACTGGTCGCGGAGCAAGACAGCCAGTACAGCGAGTCGAGCGAGAGCCCAGACTCTTCCCAGGAGCCAGTTGTGTCCTCTGCTTCCCGGCCCGTTCAGAAACCGCATGACCAGCCTGCAGCTACCGAGAGTGCCGAGCACGACGCCCGTCCCTTGCGGTATAGTCCAACCTGCGCCCAGTCTTTGGACTTGCAGCTGCTGGCAGTAGCAGGAGCCACACAACCCCTTATCTCTAGCTCAGCAGCGTGCTGACGTCCCCGTCCCCTGGCCTGTGTGGAGCCGGGCAGAGCGCGGGCCCTGCTGGCCGTACGTGGTGCTGTTGGGTTAGTGGAGAGGAGAGGAGGGCCACAGGCAGCGGTGAGCTCTGCTGGTGCGTGGGGAACCTGCGTTCCTCTGCGCCCGGGGTGAAGCTGGGAAGGGTCGGGAGGTGCAGCTTGTGGAAGAGGTTAAACTCTCCTTCCCACCTCGAGGGAGACACAGCGCTGACCTTGCTGAGGCTCTCCAGTCCCCAAAACTTCGGTGTCAAGCGCCTGCTTGTAGCTGTCTGACTGTTTCTTCCCCTCACGGCCGAAGTGGCCGCAGGAAGAGCTGGGGCTGTGTTGGTGGGTCTTCCCTTTTTTTAAGGGTTTCCCACAGAAAACAGCAAAGTAGCAGCAGAGCTGTAACCTTCTCGCTGACAGACGGAGCTGAGTCTCACAGAGTGTCCCGTAAGCCCTGACAGCGTGTAACAGCTTCGGCTTCAGCGTCCCAGCGGCTCCGCCTCCTGGGCGGGCTTTTGCGCGCGGACCGACAC
>NW_010418841.1:4323-6227 GCF_000710305.1 Buceros rhinoceros silvestris
TTCAGCGCCCCAGCGGCTCGTCTGCTGAGCGGCTTGTGCAGCAGCCAGCAGTGACAATGGTTTGGGTCCCCAGGAGTGAAGTGGGGAGGGGATTGAGGAGAGCTCAGTCTGTTTGAGAACTGGAGCACTTTCCCTTCGTTCCTGGCTGAAGTTCCAGTTCCTGCAGCTCGGCTGCTTCGGAGCTGGATTGTCCCTCTTTGAAGCTGCAGGTCGGGATGTGCTGTTGATGTGCAGAGTGGTGACATCCTGCCGACACCTTCCCACTCTGTCCTGCTGGGGGTTAAACTCGTCAGGAATGATGCCGAGGAGGGATTTACACCCCCGCTGTTGTCCTAGAGGGAACTGCAGTGAATAGTGACGCTGGCTGGAGCACTTCTTCAGTTTCAGCCCTGCCCTGAGCGAGCTGGTTCCCAGCTCACCCGGAATGTAACTGATGTCTGTGCTGCGTGTGGGTGTCTTGTCCCAACACAGGATGGGTGGTAGCGGTGGTGCTGCTGGCATCTGTCTGGCAAACTCTGAGCTGGTAGCTGCTGCTCAAACCTTTATGTGCTAGAAAGAGGCAACTGCAGGTCAGAACAGGAGCAGCTCTTTTCCTGGAGTCACACGTGGCTTCAGCTGCATGGGAGGTGACAAACAGGGTGACCCTTTCCCAGATGTTTTTTGTCAGACTTCATTTCATCCCATGTTTGCACTTGCACTGAGGCGCTGGGCCTCCTGGAGAGGCCTCTGGAGCTCCTTGACCTCGGTAGTGGAACAAGTCAACGCTACTCGGGCAGACTCGAGGCTCCTCCTGCGCTCCATGCAGGTCCGTGCCACACACGGAGGCCTCAAAGCCCAGCTCTGCCTCTGCCTGTCTGCTCTGAGTGCCTGATTCTGCAAAACCAGCCCCTTGTCTGGGCAAACGCTGGCCACAAACCCCTTGTGCTGCTCCCCTTGTGTTTGAGGATCCGTTGTGGCCATTCCCTCAGAGCGGGGCTCCGCAGGATCCAGCCCTCTCGGAGGGGACAGGAGGAGGTGGCACGTTTATATATTGCTGTATGGGCACTTTTTCTCCTGCCTGCTCTGCTCCGGGTGTCCCTGCACCTTCTGCTCCTCAGACGTTCTCCCTGGCCAGTAGCCAAAGCACTTGCTTGCCTGTTGCAGGTCCTTCCAGCGGCGATGGAACAGCTCCTACGGCAAAGAGGAGAAGGACAGCTGGAGTGAGGAGGATGAGCTCTTTTTGGATGCGGGTAAGAGCAGAGTCCCTGTTGGGACGATAATCCCGGCGGTGGGGCCGTGCTGCCCGCTGAAACCAGAAATCCTAAAAGCCCAGGAAAAGGGGTGGCTGCCCAGCCTGGAGATCCTGGTTCTGGTACCTCTGAGCTGAAGCACATGCCGCAACTGCTGTTCCAGTGTCAGACTGGCTTGTGGGCTCTGAGCACTGGCCATAGAGCTCTCTACCCGCTCCAGTGCCAGGTCATGCCCAGTCCAGTCTGCCCCGGCAGCTCAGCTGGTGGAGCGGAGCGGACAGGGCTGTCTGACTCCGGCCTCAGCACAGCACAGCCCCGTCCGTCCTGGGCGGCAGCGGCTGTTCTTCGTGTGGTGGCTGGTTTAAACCGAACTGGATCTCCCTGGAAAGCTGTCACATACAGCAACTGGGGCGTGACAGGGAGAGGCTGTGGGTGCTGTCGCTGCGGAAGAGGGAGGGATAAAGGATGTTCTCACTGTTGGGTGACGGCATCGCTCAGCCCAGCGCTGTCTCTCGGAGCTCTGCACCGCCTGGGCTGTGTGGAGCATAATCCTCCTGCCTTGTTTTTCAGCATCACCTGCGACGAACAGCCACAACTCGACAGTCTTTGGATCCAAGAAACAGGTACTGTGGAGCTGTTAAGGGCAGGACATCAGGAGAGGGTGGAAAGGGAAGT
>NW_010418841.1:6401-6671 GCF_000710305.1 Buceros rhinoceros silvestris
GCTAGCAGTATCCAGCCTTGATCCAAGCTGGGGGGTCTCTGGGGTCCCAGAGCTGGCTGGGGTAAACCAGCCCAGCTGGGAGCTGGCTGGCACTGTGCTTCCACACGCCAGCGACTGGGGGTGTGTGCTGGGCCCCGTGCCTTGATGGCCGGGCCCCCCACATGCTGGGGAGGTTCGGGAGGGGTTTGCCGGGCCCCCCCACGTGCTGGGGAGGTTCGGGAGGGGTTTGCCAGGCCCCCCCACGTGCTGGGGAGGTTCGAGAGGGGCTTG
>NW_010418842.1:0-277 GCF_000710305.1 Buceros rhinoceros silvestris
CCCCCAGTGACAGCAGGCAAGGCCGTGTCCAGGCTCAAGCCGCAGCCCGAGGTCCGGGAAAACCCCCCTGGCCAGGTGGCCGCAGGGATGGCTGCCCACCCTGGTGGCTGCAGCAGTCGAGGCTCCACTGGACGAGTCCTGATTCTGCTCCCGGAGGCTGGAGGTCTGGTGCTCTGTCTCACCCGTGGGCACAGGCTTCGGGCAGGGAGTAGGGGCAGAGGAGAGCAGGGACTGGCTCTTTTTGTTGCCACACTTCCCGTTCCTCCGGCTGTGGCTG
>NW_010418842.1:429-946 GCF_000710305.1 Buceros rhinoceros silvestris
GGCTGCGCCGACTCATGTCCGGAGGGCCGTGGAGCAGCTCTGGTGTGCTTTGGTCTGCTCCTTTCAGTGCCGGCAGCCTCCGCACCTCACGGGGTCACAGACACCCAGGCTGAGCTTTGGGGTATCCCTGTGCTCCACAAGCCCTGTCCCCACCCATGGCTGCTTAGGAGGAGCGAGTCAACACGAACCGTGCTCCTGTTCCCCTGTTTCCTTTTGTCACCGGCTCTGAGCTTGTCGGCTCTACCCCGGCAGGTTTGACTTTTCTGACTGGAGCATCTGGAAACTCTGAGCATTTCAGACTGCGGGTAGTTGGCACGTCGTACAGGTAACCCACCCCTGTCCCTTCAAAGAAGGAGGGTCTCGGGAGGGCTGAAGCTTTTTGCCAAGGAAGCTTGAACAGATGCTTGAAGCTCTGGCTAAGGATGCACTAATTCATCTCCAGGGCCTCCTGCCAAGCAGGCTGGCAGAGCTGCCCTCCTCCACCGGGTACCGGGAGGTGGAATGACATCCCCGAGAT
>NW_010418842.1:1039-1377 GCF_000710305.1 Buceros rhinoceros silvestris
GAATAACATCCCCGAGATCACCCGCAGCACGGGCAGCTGGTCTGGGGACAGGGCTCCTGAGCCCTCTGGGGCGATGGCAGGAGGCTGGGTGCTCCAACACGTGTGTGAACAGGGGCCGGGTGCCGAGGGGTCTCGCAGGGTGCCCGCTGCGGGCACTGGTGCTCCTCCTCCGAGGCGGGTGAGGGCTGCCCCAACACTAGCGCCTGGAGCCTCCTGCCACACCCCGGTGGCATGGTGAGAGGCAGGGTCCCCGCTCCCCCAGGAGTCACCCCAGTCTCCAGCCACTGCCTGGAGTCTCTCGGAGGGGGGGGGGAAGATTTGCATCACCCGCCAGCTGC
>NW_010418842.1:1479-4174 GCF_000710305.1 Buceros rhinoceros silvestris
GAAGTTTTGCATCACCCGCCAGCTGCAGGCAGGGCAGAGCGCAGATTTTGCCGTGCTCAGAAAAGAATCACACGGAGCCTGGTTGCTTTTCCACCGTGATTTACTACTGGCTTTGACCAGCTCTGTCTCTCGGCTCCCCCGGCCCTGCCAGCTGCGCCTAATGCTGCTGATTTGATAACACATCTAATCTGACTTGCTCGAAAGCGCCCGCTACCTCAGAGCTGCTGTTCTCCTACTTGAACCATCTTCCTTCCTTGCCTTCTTCCTGTCTTTCCCAGCTGGGGCCAATCTGTCTGGGAAACAGTCCAATTTGCTTCCATCTGATGGGAGCAGATCCCAGCTCGGCTCCCTCCATCTACTCTGGAGCTGAAATCAGCCCCGGTCATTATTTTTAAATCCTGCATTTTCCTCCTCTGCATTCTTGCTGCTGCTTTTCTCCCTGCGGGGAGGCACTGGTGAAAATACCTGTAAACACCTCTTCCTTCGGGGCTTTGCAGAGCAACCGTCACCCACTGGGTGCCACAGGGACATTCGAGGACCAGAGAGGATATCCCCCGCTTTTTAGACACTCCCGTGGTCTGAGGAGCAGCACCAGTGACCTGTGTTAGATACAACTCCAGCTCAGGCACCTGGAACAGGCCTGTCTCTCTCTGCAGGCGTCTCCCGAGGTGTGAGGACACCTGACATCGTGGAGCCCTTGAGTCCAGCACCCCCCCTCCTGCACCTCCCACCACTGCTGCTTGCTGCGGGGGTGGCTGCGGTGTCCATCACACAGTGGCTCGTTGCTGAAGAACATTTTGGCCCTTCTCACTTCACCAACACTTGCTGACAGGACAAGGAAGGGTCAGTCTGAGCTCACTGTGGTCCTGGGTGCACATTTGTGGTCAGGAACCGACAGCCTAAACAGCCTGAGCAGCCCCACCTGGAGCCTCCACCTGCAGCCTGGCCAGGGCCCAGGAGGTCTTTAGAGCCCGGGCTGGAGCACTGGGGAGATGCTGCTCTGTAGCTCTGTCTCTGCTCTTGGTTCCTGATGGGCTGCAGGCACCTCCTCTCCTGGCTGGGCCCGCTGGTGGCTCGTCCCAGCTTTCTCCAGCCTTGTCTTCAGCTCTGCCTCCTGGATGGGCTTTGGACCTGTGCTGTAGCCTTGTCTCTGGTCCTGTTTTCTTCTGCTCCTGATGGGACCCCCTTGACAGACCATGGACATGCTCCATCGCTTGCCTTGCCTGAGGCTGCGCCTGGACCCTGTCACCTGCCTGTGTGCTGCCTGGCTGTGTGCCACTGGTGAGGGCTCTGCCCGTGCTGGCGCTGCCCCTGCTGCTCCCCAGTGCACAGCATGGGGAGAAGGACTCCCTGCCTCTGCACCTCCAGCACCCTTCTGCCTCTCCTGGAGCTCGGCCGGGGTTGCAGCCACTTAGCTCAGCCCCCAGGACAGGGACTTCAGCGTGAGCTCAGCCAGTGGTGAGTGTGTATCCAGGGCTCTGGATGCAGCGTGAACGTGTTAACGCTCTTCACATGGCGCTTCCTGACACGAAACGCTGCGGCCTCGTCCAGCCTTTGCCAGAGCGGGCGTAGCCATAGTCTGGAGCAGATGCCACCCCTGCTAGGAGCGGGTGAGCAGTGGGGCTGCGGCAGGACCCAGGGCCGAGGTGCAGAGTTTCCTCTGGCTGCGCCTCAGTGCTCTGATCGCCCTGGGCAAGGAGACCGCGATGGAGGAATGTCCAGAGCAGAACACTGCAGGTGTCACAGCCACGCACAGAACTTCACCCAGAGCTTGCCCTTGTTTGATGCTTCTGCTGCTCAGTGACCTGCTGGAGGGGGGGGCTGCCTGCACAGATCCGTGATGAACTGGTTGGAGCTGCTGGCCCCAAGAAGCACCGTTAGGAGAGATGAAGGGAAACTCCTGCCCCCAGCTCTGAAACACAGCTACGCGGGGAGGCGCAGGTGGCCTGTCGGGGAGCACAGGGCAAGGCTGCGTGCGGCCCCAGGGCAGGCAGCGGAGGAGCTGGAGGCGTCCCACCGAGCTGCTGGGAACCGCAGGTGAGCGATGTGTAAGTGCACGAGGAGCTGCCGCGACATCCTTCTTTTGCTGGGTGGGTGTTCAAGCGTCCCAGCCACGTGCGTGTCTCAGCCATCCTGGGGCACGGAATCTGGTAAAGTCTCTGGGGAAGTGCTCCCAGTTCGCGTGACTCAGTGTTCCCAGAGCATTGTTGGTCACTGTGAGGTGGCACAGCAGACCCTGCTGACGCAGCTGCAGGTGGCCCTTGTGCAGCTCCCTAGGATCAGAGCTGTGCTCCTGAAAACTGGTACCACCCCCGTTTGGGGGGCTTTGGGAAGGAGGCTTCCAGGAGGCTCCTCTGGGCGTGGGAGTGCCTGCTCTGGGCACCGAGTCCGGAGGGATCTTTGTAAATCAGGGCTTGTGAAAAGAGCAAACTGGCCGGCGTGGCCGCTGGGGGTAACTGCGTGTCCTTCTGGGCTGCACTCAGAAGTGCTCTAGGCTGCTCAGCAAGTGAATGCAGACCTGTTCCCCTCCCAAAGGAGGGGAGGTCACAGCGTAATGTGCTCCCCGCGGGTGGGCTGACACGTTCGGGTCTGTGTGGGGGTTCTCCGCGCATCGGTCGCTGCTCTGCTGCAGAGCACAGGCTGGGCCACGTGGGACGGTCACTCGGACTTTTCTGACGTGATAGTGGAGAAAGGA
>NW_010418842.1:4275-4649 GCF_000710305.1 Buceros rhinoceros silvestris
TTTTCTGACGTGATAGTGGTGAAAGGAGAATCGCCGCTGAATTGTCTAGTTTATGGATCCACCAGGTTTATTGACTGTGATTGATAAGCCCCTGCCAGAATGAACCATACTGCAGCCTTATCCGTATAATCCCTGTTTGTGTGTTTAAAGACTGATAGGAGAGGGGGGAAAAATATCCAGACAAAGCGATAAGGCTGAAGATACATTGTGCTGTCTTGGAAATTTAATTTAGCAGGGAAAAGATCCCTTTTAAAATGACATTATTAACTGCTGTCGAGTGCCAGTCATTTGGCCTTCACACGCTGCAGACGAGTTCCGCCGAGTCGTACCGAGCCCTGGCGTGGCTCCGGGTGCGCCGCTCCCCACGCGGATCT
>NW_010418843.1:0-218 GCF_000710305.1 Buceros rhinoceros silvestris
TTCGTCGCCCGCGGCCGCTACGGTGACCACACGGGGCTCAGCTGCTTCAGCCCTGTCCTCAACATCATGAGGCACCCGCTGTGGGGCAGGAACCAGGAGCCAGCATGGGGCTGGGGGAGACCCTGCACTGAAATAGGCCATGCAGGACCATTGTCGATCAGCCAGGGGGTGGCCGTGGGAGTTCTGGGGGTCCCGGCAGTGAACCTCCTGCACCTCCG
>NW_010418843.1:558-759 GCF_000710305.1 Buceros rhinoceros silvestris
CGGAACGGCGGGCAGCCCCCCGGGCATTGACCCCTCTGTGCCGTGGCCCTCGTAGGTACTGGAGCGGGACTGGCGCACCACCTTCCTGCCCCAGTTCCAGGCGTGCGTTCGGGCCGGCTCCTACAGCTTCATGTGCAGCTACAACAGGTACCGAGCGTGGCGGGGGGCTGCGTGGGCTGGGCTGCCTGTGGTGTGGCTGGT
>NW_010418844.1:0-348 GCF_000710305.1 Buceros rhinoceros silvestris
CCAGAGATGGGTCTGGGGTCCTGGGCAGTTGTCCCCCCTCCCCAATTTTGTGACTGCAGTGTGAACCCCCAGCCTTGCACACGCACAGTTGTTTCATCTCCAAAATAGTGGAGCTGGTGCAAGGAAAGACACTGCCCCTCCTCTGCAGACCATGTCTCCCCTCTTACCCTAACAGTACAGGTTTGCCAAAGGTTTTACCATACTCCAGTAATTCAGAAGGAAAATGAGAATATTGGGATAATAATTCTGGAGTGACCTGTAGATTGAACAATTAGTTCATAATCTACATTGGAACATTGATTCGTAACCTGCCCTTGCAACAACAGGTCGTTCTCAGTTCTGCTGAAC